>NC_134691.1:44349863-44649863 GCF_050947455.1 Rhinoderma darwinii | reverse complement strand
TTTCTTTTATTATTTCACATCAAAGCCTCTGCAGTTGTGAACCAATACTTTATATGTCGCCAAATTAGGCCTCAATTTTACATGGTACTCTTTCACTCCTGAGCCCTGTCGAATGTCCAGGCAAAAGATTAGGGCCACATGTAGGGTGATTCTAAAACAGGGAAACACCGCATAATAATTGAGAGCTGTCTTGTTATGGTGGCACAAGCTGGGCACCACATATTGGCGTATCTAAGGAAAAATTACCATTTTCATTCTCCCACATCGTGTGCACACGAATTTCTGCAAAACACCTGTGGGGTTAACATGCTCACTACACCCCTAGGTGAATACCTTGAGGGTGTTGTTTCCAAAATGGGGTCACTTCTGGGGGGGATACACTGTTTTGGTCCCACAGGGACTTTGCAAATGCAACATAGCGCCCAGAAACCAAACCAAATGCAGCAAAATCTCTACACCAAAAGCAACTGGCGCTCCTTCCCTTCTGAGCCCTGCCGTGTGCCCAAACAGCATTTTATGACCACGTGTGGGGTATTGCCGTACTCCAGAGACGTTGCTTTACAAACGTTGGGGTTCTTTTTTTCCTTTATTTGTTGAGAAAATTAAAAATTTGGAGCTAAAGCTACGTCTTATTGAAGAAAAAGGATTTTTTTTGTTTTCACTGCCCAATTCTAATAAAATCTATGAAACACCTATGGGGGCAAAATGCTCACTACACCCCTAGATGGATTCCTCAAGGGGTGTAGTTTTCTCAATGGAGTCACTTTTTTGGCGTTTTCACTGTTTTGGTACCTCAGGGGCTTTGCAAATGCAACATGGCCTGCGCAAACCATTCCTGCTAAATTTGAGCTCCAAAAGCCAAATAGCGCTCTTTCCCTTCTAAGCTCCGCTGTGTGTCCAAACATCCGTTTATAACCACATGTGGGGTATTGTTTTACTCGGGAGAAATTGCTTTACAAATGTTGTGGTGCTTTTTCTCCTTTAGTCCTCGTGGAAATTAGAAAAAATTAGCTAAACCTACATTATCTTTGAAAGAATGAAGATTTTTATTTTCACGGCCTACTTCCAATAATTTCTGCAAAAAACCTGCGGGGTCAAAATGCTCACTATACCCCTAGATAATTTCCTCAAGGGGTGTAGTTTCCCAAATGGGGTCACTTTTGGTGGATTTCCACTGTTTTGGCACCGAAAGAGCCCTTGAAACCTGACATGGTGCCTAAAATATTTTCTAATAAAAAGGAGGCCCCAAAATCCACTGGGTGCTCCTTTGCTTCTGAGGCCTGTGTTTCAGTCCATTACCGCACTAGGGCCACATGTGGGATATTTCTAAAAATTGCAGAATCTGGGCAATAAATATTGAGTTGCGTTTCTCTGGTAAAAACTTCTGTGTTACAAAAAAAAAATAGATTAAAAATGAATTTCTGCAAAAAAAAATGAAATTTGAAAATTTGCTCTTGCTACCGCCCAGCCTCTTCCTGACTTCATGGAAGTCACCCTCTGTAACTTTCCATAATTCTCATAGTAGTGAATGGCAGTTACGGAAGCAGCGTAGCATGCGAGCTACGCTGCTTCCGTAACTACCATTCGGTTCTATGGGACTTACGGAAACAGTGTAACTCAGCAAACTATGCTTTTTTTTGTAACTCCCGACATTGAAGTCAGGAAATGTCCGGGAGGCAGCGAGAAAGAGGTAGAACATGGTTTAGGGGGCCCCGTTCTTAAGATAGGTGCGGGTCCCAGAGGTGGGACCTCTTTGGCCACTTTTGACCTTCCTGACAGAGCCCCATTTTTCAAATCTGACATGTTTGACTTTATGTGGTAATAACTTCGGAATGCTTTTACATATCCAAGGGATTCTGAGACTGTTTTGTCATGACACATTGGACTTTATATTACTGGCAAAATTTGCTCCATACATTCAGTATTTAATTGTGAAAAACACCAAAATTTAGCGAAAAATTGCAAAAATGAGCATTTTTCTAAATTTAAATGTATCTGCTTGTACGACAGGCAGTTATACCACACAAAATAGTTGCTAATTAACATTCCCCATATGTCTACTTTAGATTGGCATTGTTCTTCTGAACATCCTTTTACTTTTCTAGGACGTTACAAGGTTAGAACTTTAGCAGCAATTTCTCACATTTTCAAGAAAATTTAAAAAGGCTATTTATACAGGGGCCAGTTCAGATGTGAAGTGGGTTTGAGTCCCTCATATATTAGAAACCTTCAATAAGTCATCCTATTTTAAAAACTTCACCCCTCAAAGTATTCGAAATAGCATTTAGAAAGTTTCTTAACCCTTTAGACGTTTCACAGGAATTAAAGCAAAATAGAGGTGACATTTACAAATTTCATGTTTTTTTTCAGAAAGTATTACCAGAAAAATGCAACTCAATATTTATTGCCCAGGTTCTGCAGAGTTAGAAAATATCCCACATGTGGCCCTAGCGTGGATTCTTTGGGCCTTCTTTTTGTTAGAATATATTTTAGGCACCATGTTTGAAGGGCACCACTAAAAGTGACCCCATTTGGGAAACTACATCCACCAAAGAAATTATCTAGGGGTATAGTGGGCATTTTGACCCCACAGGTTTATTGCAGAAATTATTGGAAGTAGGTGATGAAAATGAAAATCTACATTTTTTCAAAGAAAATGTAGGTTTAGCTAATTTTTTCTCATTTACACAAGGACTAAAGGAGAAAAGGCACTGCAAAATTTGTAAAGCAATTTCTCCAGAATAAAACAATGTGGTTGAAAATGGCTGTTTGGACACGGCAGGGCTTAGAAGGGAAAGAGCGCCATTTGGCTTTTGGAGCTCAAATTTAGCAGGAATGATTTGCAGAGGCCATGTCACATTTGCAAAGCCCCTGAGGGACCAAAACAGTGAAAACACCCAAAAACTAACTCTATTTAGGAAACTACACCCCTTGAGGAATTCATCTACGGGTGTAGTGAGCATTTTGACCCCACAAGTTTTTCATAGAATTTATTAGAATTGGGCAGTGAAAATAAAAAGACGTAGATTTAGCTCAAAATTTTTCATTTTCTCAACAAATAAAGGAAAAAAAGAACCCCAACATTTCTAAAGCAATTTCTTCCGAGTATGGCAATACCCCATTTGTGGTCATAAACTGCTCTTTGGGCACACAGTAGGGCTCACAAGGGAAGGAGCGGCATTTGGATTTTGAAATGCAGATTTTGCTGGATTGGTTTCTGGTCGCTATGTCGCATTTGCAAAGCCCCTGTGGGTCCAAAACAGTGGAAACCCCCCCAGAAGTGATCCCATTTTGGCAACTACACCTCTCAAGGTATTCAGCTAGTGGTGAAGTGAGCATGTTAACCCTGCCGGTGTTTTGCAAAAATTAGTGTGCACTCGATGTTTCAGAGTGAAAATGGGATTTTTTTCTATAGATATGCCAATATGTGGTGCCCAGCTTGTGCCACTATAACAAGACAGCTCTCTAATTAACCCCTTCCCGACATTTGACGTATCCATACGCCAAAGTTGGGTAGGGGAAGTATGGAACGAGTTCACAGAGTGAACCCGCTCCATACGATGCCAGTGTTTGCTGTATGTTACAGAGTAAAGAGCGGCATCTCGCTCGAGTCCGATCCCGCTCGTTTATCTCGTTAAATGCTGCGGTCAATAGCAACCGCAGCATTTAACTCATTAGAAAGAGGGGGGCGACCCCCTCTAACAGCTCATTGCGCCCCCCGCAACGCAATCGCGCGGGGGTGGGGCGATGGTTTCTATGGCTGCCTGGGGGCCTAATGAAGGCCCCCAGGTCCGCCGTCTTTGTGCATCTATTGAGCCCTCACATAAGTACTTACATTAGTATTGCAGTATATTGTGCAAGCGATCTGACGATCGCTGGTTGAAGTCACCTAGGGGGACTAATAAAAAAAAGTAAAAATGAGTTAAACAAAGTTTTTTTTTTTATGTAAAAAAAAAAGAAAAAAATTAAAAGTGCAAAAAAAAAACATTTCCCCATTTTCCCCCTAGACAGAGGCGTAGCTAGTTTCTCCTGCACCCGGGGCAAAGATTCACCTTGGCGCCCCCCCCCCCCCAAACTCTTTCCCGACATCTCCTTCCCACTCACAATGTTTGCTTAATCAACCAATCAATGAGGTGTAACTTTTTTTTCACTTTTATTTTAATGTAACTGGAGCATAAAGCCATTTGTACATTTTACAAGCAGTATAGTTCTATGTGCGGTCCTTGTTTTGCGGATCCGTGATATGAAGCCGTATAAATGGCAACGGTTGTGTGCTTGAGGCCTTGGGCCTCATGCCCACTTCAGTTTTTTTCATCAGGGTGCTATCCGTTGTTTGAACTGATAGCACCCTGACAAATTTATTTCAATAGGTCCATGCACACTTCCATTGTTTTAACTCAATCGTGCCGCCGTTCCCTCAAAAATAGGGCAGGTCCTACTCCTGCCCGTTTTTGACGGAACAGTCTCTGCATTTGCATTGATTTGGTCCGTGAAACAACGGACTGTACACGGAAGCCATCCGTGTGAGGTCCGTGATTCACGGAAACCGTCATTAGCGGCAGTACAACGGCCGACGGAAGTGTGCATGAGGCCATACAGTCAAATCCTTCCTCCCCACTAAAACAGATTATACAGAATCCCCTCACCCAACTTATTTATATGCATACTCACACACCTCCGACACAAAAACGATTTATAAACACACTCACACACCTCCACACACACCTCCACACACACACACACCTCCACACAAACGCACACACACACACACACACACCTACACACACACACACACACACACCTCCACACACACAAACCTCCACACACACACTTCCACACACACACCTCCACACACACACCTCCACACACACACACACACGCACACACCTCCACACACACACACACACACACACACCTCCACACACACACACACACACACACACACACACACACACACACACACACACACACCTCCACACACACCTCCACACACACTTCCACACACACCTCTATACACACACACACACATACACCTCCACACACACACACAAACACACACCCCCAAACACCTCCAAACACCTCCACACACACACCTCCACACACACACAGACACACACCTCCACACACACACACACACACACCTCCACAAACACACAACTCCACACACCTCCACACACCTCCACTCACACACACACACCTCCACACCTCCACACACACACACACACACACACACACACCTCCACACACCTCCACACACACACACACACACACACACACACACAACTCCATACACACACACTTCCACACACACACACCTCCACAGACACACACACACACACACACACGCACACACACACACACACACACACACACACACAAACACACCTCCACACACCTTTACACACCTCCACACACAGCTCCACACACACCTCCATACACACACACCTCCACACATACCTCCACACACACACACACACACACCTCCACACACAAACACCTCTACACACACACACACACACACACACACACCTCCACAAACACACAACTCCACATACACACACACACACACCTCCACTCACACACACCTCTGCACACAAACACCTCCACACACTAACACCTACACACACACACACACCTCCACACACACCTCCACACACACTTCCACACACACCTCTATACACACACACACACACACATACACTTCCACACACACACACAAACACACACCCCCAAACACCTCCAAACACCTCCACACACACACCTCCACACACACACAGACACACACCTCCACACACACACACACACACACACACCTCCACAAACACACAACTCCACACACCTCCACACACCTCCACTCACACACACACACCTCCACACCTCCACACACACACACACACACACACACACACACACACACCTCCACACACCTCCACACACACACACACACACACACACACACACACACAACTCCATACACACACACTTCCACACACACACACCTCCACAGACACACACACACACACACACACACGCACACACACACACACACACACACACAAACACACCTCCACACACCTTTACACACCTCCACACACAGCTCCACACACACCTCCATACACACACACCTCCACACATACCTCCACACACACACACACACACACCTCCACACACAAACACCTCTACACACACACACACACACACACACACACCTCCACAAACACACAACTCCACATACACACACACACACACCTCCACTCACACACACCTCTGCACACAAACACCTCCACACACTAACACCTACACACACACACACACACACACCTCCACACACTTCCACACACACCTCCACAAACACATACACATACCTCCATACACACACATACACACACCTCCATACACACACTTCCACACACCTCCACACACACACCTCAACACACACACACACACACACGCGCGCGCGCGCGCGTGCGCGACACACACACCTCCACACACACACACACACTCACCTCCACACACACCTCGACACGCACAAACACACCTCCACAGACACACACACACACCTCCACCACAGATACACCTCCACCCACACACACACACACACACACAACTCCACACACACACTTCCACACACACACCTCCACACACAAACACACATGCACACCTCCACACACCTCCACACACCTCCACACACCTCCACACACACACACACACACACACACACACACACACCTCCACAAGCACACAACTCCACACACACACCTCCCCACAAACACACACCTTCACTCACACACACACCTCCACACACACACACACACACACCTCCACACGCACACGCACACACACACATACACACACGCGCGCGACACACACACCTCCACACACACACACAATTATACACACCTCCACACACACACACACACACACACAGACACACGCACGCACACACCTCCACACACACACACACCTCCCCACACATACCTACACACACACATACGCACACACACACACGCACACCTCCACACACACACCTACACACAGACATACACACACACACACACCTCCACACACACACACACACACACACACACACACACACACACACACACACACCTCTACTCACACCTCCACACACACCTCCACACACACCTCCCCCTACTTGCACATACACAGCTGTACTTATCAGTTCGGAGCTCCGTAGTGGGATCTTCATGTTATGAGGGGTCACACGTTGCAGGCAGGAGAATAGCTGTGGATAAGACTGCTCCTCCCCATCCCTCTCTTCCTCCATCCTCCCTGCTTGTCTGTCTGCTAGCTGGAGCTGAACACTTCAATGGTGTTCTCCTCACAGGCAGAGTGTATGGCCGGCTGCATTATATGACGTCACATGTGACGTATAATGCAGCTGCCCGGAGCACACACACACACGCTCTGCCTGTGCAGGAGAACATCGTGCATACATTACACAGCTCCCACTCCTGTCCCATGTGCTGCCCATGGCACTAAATGTCTATGGGGGTATCGGCCCGGAGGGCACATGCCTCCACTCCCCTGGTCGGCGCCCCCCCTTCCTTCCGTTGTAGTTGCATCTGGGGCACATGCCCCGCCTGCCCCCCCTAGCTACGCCCTTGCCCTAGAGCATAGTAAAAAAAAAAAAAAACTTAATTGGTATCGCCGCGTCCGTAAAAGTCTGAACTATTACAATATATCATTATTTAACCCGCACGGTGAACGCCAGAGCCTCTATTTTTTTGGTCAACTAATCTCCCACAAAAAAATGAAATAAAACGTGATCAAAACGTTGCATGTACACCAAAATGGTATTATTAAAAACTACAGCTTATCCCGCAAAAAATAAGCCCTCATACCACTTAATCGACGGAAAAATAAAAAAGTTACGGCTCTCGGAATTTGGCGACACAAAATACATTTTATTTTTTACACTTAGGTTTTTACTTGTAAAAGTAGTAAAATATAGAAAAAACTATATATATTTGGTATCGCCGTAATCGTATTGACCCAAAAAATAAAGTTAACATGTTGTTTTAATTGCACAGTGAATTCCGTCAAAAAAACTACGCACAAAAAACCATGGAGGAATCGCTGTTTTTTTCATTTTCTACCCCACAAATAACTTTTTTTCCCATTTTCTACTTCATTATATAGCACAATAAATGATGCAACGGAAACCTACAACTCGTCCCGCAAAAATCAAGCCCTCATAGGACTATATCGACGGAAAAAACGAAAATGAAAATCTGAAAAAAGGGCTGCGGCGGGGAGGGGTTAATATGCTGTGTTTCCCGGTTTTAGAAACACCCTACATGTGACCCTAATCTTTTTCCTCAACATTTGACAGGGCTCAGGAGTGAAAGAGTACCATGCAAAATTGAGGCCTAATTCGGTGATTCACAGAGTATTGGTTCACAATTGCAGTGGCTCTGATGTGAAATAATAAAAGGAACCCCTGAGAAGTGACGCCATTTTGAAAACTGCACCCCACAAGGCATTTATTAAGGGGTGTAGTGAGCATTTTCACCCCACAGGTCTTTTCCATAAATGATTGCGCTGCAAATGATGCAAAGTAAAATTAAAATTTTTCCCTAGATGTGCTATTTCAGTGCCAAATATGTCGTGCCCATCTTGTGCCACTGGAGACACACACCCAAAAAATTGTTAAAAGGGTTTTACCGGGTATGGCGCTGCCATATATGTGGAAGTAAAATGCTGTTTGGGCATGCTGTAGGGTTCAGAGGGGAAAGATCACCATTTGGCTTTTGGAGCATGGATTTTGCTTGGCAGTAGTTTTGTTTGTACTTTTACTGGTGTTTCCGTTTATAATGTAGGGGGTACATGTAAGCTCGGCGGAGTATATAAGGGGCATAGTCAGGTGGTATAATAATGGGGTAAAAAAAACAATAAAATAATCCATAGATGTGTGTTACGCTGTGACACAATCCTTTCTGCACAGGCCGGTGTCTCACTAATAAATGGTCCTTACTTATTCCCCTTTTGGTCCACACTCGGCATCTTTGCAGTTTGGGGAATTTTGCCGGGAAAGTGTTGTCCTGGTATAATACGGGCACCCTCACTTCAAGCAGATATGCTTGGGCTCTCCCCTTCCTGGTTCCCTTATTTTAGGGGCCTTGATAATTCGCCACTTGAAACAGAAGAAATGTTCCCCTCGGGTCGGCACAACTGCATATTTTTTCTTTCCTGACTTATTGGAGCCTTAACTAATTTTATTTTTTCATAGACGTAGTGGTATGAAGGCGTTTTTTTTTTGCGGGACGAGCTTTTATTGGTACCATTTTGGGGTACATGCGACTTTTTGATCACTTGTTATCCTTTATTTTTTGGGAGGCACGGTGACCAAAAAACAGCAATTCTGGCATAGTTTTTTAGTTTTTTTTTTATACAGCGTTCACCAGGCGTTATCAATTACATGTTACCTTTATTCTGTGGGTCAGTCCGATTCTGGCGATACCTAATTTATAGCAGAGGCTGGACGGCAGCACGGAGGGCTTAACGGGAAGCCTCCATGACTGCCGTAGGAGGGAGGGTTCAGCCAATAGGAAGGACAGGTTAGGTGAGGGAGGAGGGAGAGATGGGAGGAGCCAGGGTGTGGTAACTGTTCCTCCCGCTGTTTTCGGCATTGAGCCGGAAGAAGCGGGAGGAGAAACAAGCAAAAAACTTAGCTTACACCCACCCGCCCTGAATTAGGTTCCATTTATGGGATTGGGGTGTGGGTTTATCTGTTTCTTGTGCTTTTGATGTATGCTTATGTAACTTGTGTTTTGTTTTATTTCTTTTAAGCAGGTCCGGGTGTCATGGCAGCTGGCGGGGGGAGCCTTGAGGTTGGTCAGTACAAAATGTTGGGGGGGTCGCAACGGGGGTATGCGTCCCCCAAAAAATGGTAGATCATTTGAAGACTTCATAGGGTGTTATCCCTTTGAAGTGGTCTTCTGGTGGTTGGAGCCATCTACAGGGGTGAGCGGTGCTTCCGAGCTGGTTTACAGCTGGAGGTAAATAGTTGGTGGTGGTTTGCAGATGGCTAATTTAAAGGAAATCGGAAAAATGGCTTCAAGGACTTCCCCTGCTCTGTTTAGTGTTAATTGACCCATGTTGAGTCATGTGAATTATAGTAGGAATTCTCTGGTCGAATTCCTAAAAGAGTTATTTGAATGTTTCGGATTAAATTGCATTTAATCAATGTTAAATAAATAAACGGCTGCTGTGGCCATTTCACATCCAACCTCGGTTGTCACGTATCTTTATTGGGAAGGGGGCGAAAAAAGGGGAATAAAGGTAAAATGGTTAATCAGCACATGACTCTACTTAGGCTAGTCAAGCACTTTTTTATGTTTTACAACTTTGTGCACAATAAAATAACTTTTGTAAAGAGAATGGATTTTTTTTGTCGCCAAGTTGTGAGAGCCACAGCTTTTTAATTTTTTCATCGCAGGAGCTGAGGGCTTGTTTTTTGCGAGAAGAATTATAGTTTTTATAGGTACCATTTTTGGGTACATGCAACTTTTTGATCACTTTTTATTTAAAGTTTTGGAAGAAAAGTGACCAAAAAATAGCAAGTATGTCAGTATCTTTTAGTATCTTTTAGTTTTTTGTTTTTTTTACGGCGTTCACTGTGCGGAATAAATAACATAATATATTTATAGCTCAGATCGTTACGATCGCAGCGATACCAAATATGTATGTCTTTATTATTTTTTTCAATAATAAAAGACTTGATAAGGGAAAAAGGGCGATTGCGTTTTATGTTATTGCTTGAAACTTTAAGGGTATGTGCAAACGAGAACTGGCTTTTACGTCTGAAAAGACAGACTGTTTTCAGGAGAAAACAGCTGTGTCGTTTCAGACGTAAAAGCTCCTCCTCGCATTATTGCGAAGCGTCTTTGACGCCCGTAATCTTGAGCTGCTCTTCATTGACTTCAATCAACAACGGCTCAAATTTCGTTGCAAAGAAGAGTCCTGCACTTCTTTGCCGAGGCAGTCAATTTACGCGTCGTCGTTTGACAGCTGTCAAACGACGACGCGTAAATGACAGGTCGTCGGCACAGTACTTCGGCAAACCCATTCAAATGAATGGGCAGATGTTTGCCGACGTATTGTTGCCCTATTTTCAGGTGTAAATCGCCTCGTTTACGCCTGAAAATAGGTCGTGTGAACCCAGCCTTATTGTATTTTTGGCAACTTTTATTTTTTCTTTTTTTGCACTTTTTTTTTACACTTTTCTTTAGTCCCACTAGGGGACTTGAAGCTCCAACTGTTTGTTTGATGTTCTAATACATTGTCACTACCTATGTAGTGCAATTTTTTAGAACTGGGCGGGGCCTAATCGGCTTCCGTAATGGCAGATAGGAAGCCATTGTTAAGCATACTGTTGCCATAGTAACAGTCGCCAGCCTTGCCATCGCTTGGCAGGCTGCCGATTTCATACAAACCACTTTGATGCAGCGATTGCATTGGATCGCTGCATTGAAGGGGTTAATGACAGAAATCAGAGCTAGCTCCGTTTCCTGCCTTTACAGTGGGATGTCCGCTGTAACATACAGCGGACACCCACTGCTGATGACGCTGGCTCAGCTTGTGAGCCGGAAGCTGAGCCGGTGCCATCTTGCCGATGGTACCGGAAGCCTTTTGGGCCCCGCCGACGACGGGTCATAGGAGGATTTCGTTGCTGGCAGACCGGGAGGTATTGGGCCTCCGATCGCCTTTGCAGCCACCGGCAACCCAGCGATCATGTTGCTGGGGTGCCGGTGGCTATAAACTCCTCACATGCTGCGATCTCTATTGAACGCAGCATGTGAGGGGTTAATCGGTTGGATCGTAGGCTAGCTCCAGTCCTGGCCGATACCTTAGGGTGCCAGCTTTAACATACAGCTGTCACACGGTCGTTATGTCGCTGGCTCAGCTCCTGAGCCAGCTCCATCTCCTTCACGTACAATTACGTGGTATTGCATGAAAACACCATCTCCCATCACGTAACTGTACATGAAAATGCGGGAAGGGGTTAAAATCAATTTGGCGAACCTCTTTGAAAGAGAAAGGGCTTCTCTGTGGATATCCTCCTGCAGGGGATGGTTTCGGCCTACCTTCCAGGAATGGGAGACAGGAGGCCAAGCGAAAGACCTGCGTGCACCCCATGGGCACCTCCCGACTCATGCTGCCCCGGTTCTGAAGGTTGTTCGTCGGTGGGGTCTGGAGGCGAGGGAGATCAAGACCATGTCGAGAAAATTTCTTGACAGAAAGGTCTTGTTGACCTGCTTTCAGAAGCCCCTGGCGCTCAGGAACTGCCCAAGTAGAGACCTCGTGGTGGGATTAAAACTTTTAAACTCTGTGAGGATTCCCCAGAAGTTTTAGGATCTGGCTTGGCGCTGCTTCCATGGAGGCTGTATGTAAGGGGCAATCTGAAGTATAGAAACTCAGATGAAAGAGGTTGTCCTCGGGAGGAGTGCGGTGACACGCTGGAAAGCATGGACCATTTCTTGCTTCGGTGTCCCTTCAATGAAGAGGTTTACAAACGGGTGGGAGCTTCCATCGGTTGGCCCGGTCTGACTAACCTCTCCTTACGCTGGTTGGGCCAATGGGGCATTCGGAGAACTGGGTGGAAGGGATCATTGCACTTATTTTTTAGTTAGTTTAGTGATCAGGTATTTTTGTGTTTCGTGTCGACTCAGTTTAAAATCCTCCTGGAGGACGAGGTGTGTAGGAATATCATGGGTGACCTGGTGAAGGTCCGGTCTCTGGAGGTTGAGAGACTGGGTGCATCCAAGGCCTCTCGACTTTGGAGGGGCTTTAATTTTAGGTGCCTTAGGTCGAACCAACCTTTAGGGGGAGGGGAGGGGGTGCCCCTGGGTATTAGACTGGGGGTAGGGGTCTACACCTGGCCATGACACCGTGAAATAGTGATAGGGACAGAATGAGGGACAGCCGGAGGGACAGATTAGTTTATAAAGTAATAAGGGATAGAGATAGGGAAGCTGGATAGGTTTAGCGATAGGGACCGGGGTGGTGGTTGGGGGTGGCTTTGGCCTCTGGGCTGGTGCTCTAGGGGGGCTTTCCTCTCCTTCCCCTCTGTTGATGGGCTGAGTAAGCACAAGTAGGTGTTTGTTTTGAGCTTTTGGAGACAGAAAAAGGGTTTACAAGCGGCCAAACTTAGGTTTTCGGGTTTATGTATATAGTATGCTATTTGGTTATAGTTATGTGTCTGTTATGATTTGAATGGTGTATAGGTGTATGCATGGGTTTGTGTGAATGTTGAGGTAAGATGGGCAGTACATAGGTGGGGGGCCTGGGGGTGTGCCCAGCCTGATTCTGGACTACGTGGATGTGAAGAGGAGATGTGACGTTGGATCGGGCTGGGTCGGTGTGTTGGGTGTTGGGGGCCAGCATCCGAACTATGCGGACATGGGAGGACATGAGGCGTGATGCTGGTCAGGGGAGGTGATGGGTGGTGATGAAAAAGTTAGTATGTATAAGGTTAGGCATGAATGTGGATAAGTTAAATTAAATAAAAAAAAAAAAAAAAATCTAAA
Source organism: Rhinoderma darwinii (assembly GCF_050947455.1). Lineage (NCBI taxonomy): Eukaryota > Metazoa > Chordata > Amphibia > Anura > Rhinodermatidae > Rhinoderma > Rhinoderma darwinii. The sequence continues at coordinate 44,636,310 of NC_134691.1, read as the reverse complement.
ATAAAAAATCATTTAAAAAAAAAAATCATTATTTTTTGAGGGTTTTGTACTTTTTTTTCATTTACATAATGCACTGAAGTAAGTGCACCATGGGATGGTAATTTTTTATTTTTTAGAGTTTATTATTATTATTTTGTTATTTCTACTATTAGTGTGATTATTATTCATTTTGTTTTATATATGTGGTGATTTTGGTTTTTAGGGGGCCATTGGTTGGCACAAGGTTATAAGAGTATGTTATAATAAGTATGCTGTATATAGTGTTATAGTTATGTTTCCATGGGGTTGGGGGGTATAGGTGTGTGTATGAATGAGTATGGGATTATAGTTATGTATGCATGGGGATGTATGTAAGAATGGTCAGGCTGGGTAAATTAATTTTGATGTACAGAAATGTACATACATTTTTTTTGTTGTGTTTTGCAAATATTGTATATTTTGTAATGTTTTATATTTTTTATTAAAAGAGTACCAGCAGTGACTAATGAGGAGGGAGGTTGTGTCTGAGTGCTGCTGCTGTGTCTGATTTGTGAGGACCACACCCAGGATGGAGGGAGTTTCCTTTTTTCACCAGCCCAGGTTCATATCACCTGCCTGGGCTAAGGAAACGTCTGTGAAGGAGGCTCCATTCATACATGGAGCCTCAGACCTCTACCCCCTTGAGCATGCAGGCGGGGGGTAGAGGGTCTTCCCAACCTGTTGGGAAGATGCAGCCAGCATCAGGGGTGTGAAGGTCATCCCGTGGAAAGATCTGTGTGGCCCCCCCTGATGCTGGGGCTCTGGAAGGTGTCGAGAGGAGAGACGTGGAGGAGGAGATGTAAGTACGCCCAGGTGGAGGCCCAGGAGAAGGCCCAGGAGAAGGCCCAGCAAGGCAAGATACCCGACCCAGGGACCAGAGTACGGTCGAGGAGTGGGGGCTACTGCGGTCGGGGAAGTCGGTGGAAACCTTCAGCCCCCGCCTAGCTGCCCGACTGGAAGAATACCGGGACCTCAGTAAGTCCCTGCGGCGGCTACGGGAAGATCTGGCAGTCGCCAGGGGACGAGCCGCGAAAACAACAGGCGCCAAGAGGTCCCGGTATAGTTTCCAGGTAAAACAAATTCTGGAGGAAGTGAAGGCGGTGGAGGAAAGGAGATTGGAGATCGTGGCCGGTGGGGGAGCCTTCGGGGAGAAGCTGGAGAATGACGAGAGGTTTTCCCTGATGGCATCCCCCACGCAATGTAACCAAACCCCCTACAAAGGGGAAGAAAGGAAAAATGAAGAGGCTGCTAAAAGTGCAGAGGCATTGGAGGCTGCAGAAAAGGAAGCCAGGATTACAGAGGCCGCAGAAGTGGAGGCCGCAGAAGTGGAGGAGAGTCTGGAGGTGGAGAGGATGCCAATCCGGGAGGAGACGAAGATGGGCTCGGAGGCCCCCTGGGAAGGCAGTAATGGAGGGGCAAGTGGGGAACTTTCCTGCAGCCAAGGTGTACAAAACTTTGAATCGGGCAGTGAGCAGCCCCCGGGGGTTGCTCACGCAAATACGGCTGCAGGAGTCCCCAGTGTCCCTCCAGAACATTTGTTTTGGAGCTCAGTTGCCACCGGAGGAGGACAAAGTGCAAAAGAAAAAGCTATGGAAGATAAGACGGAAGAAGACAGGTGGGGTATCCTATAAGTATTCCTACCTGTCTTCCTTGCGTTTCGGACCAGGTGAGAGCTCCGTTCGGGACGCAAGCCCCGCAAATCCCCCAGCTTCGGCCTCTACAGTGGAGTCGGAGCGGGAAAGCGGGCAGAATAAAATGGTGTCGGTTCAACTCAATGTGGCCAAGATGGCGCCGGACGCCGTCTCCTGTAAAGGAGGCGGTGCAAGCGGCCAAGAGGCGTTAGGGGGCGTATCCCAGTGTCCAGTGTATGGGGAACCTCAGAAGCCGGCCTTTGGTCCAATACCCTATGATGACAGATGAACCAACACATGGATGCAATGGTAAGTTTGGTTTCCAGGTTCTGGGTTGTCCCTGGGTACAACAACACTGCTACCCGATATGTGCAGACATGTCTTCTCTGTGCCGGCCATAACACAGGGAGAACAGTAAAAGCCCCCGAGTAGCATACCGCAAGGCCATTGTACCCATTGCAGCGACTGCAGATTGATTACATACAGCTACACAAGGTTGGTAGGTATGAATATGTCCTTGTCTGTGTTGATATCTTTTCAGGATGGCCTGAAGCATGATCTGTGGCAACAGCCAATGCAAAAAAACGGCTAAGAAGCTGCGTAATGAAGTGATATGTAGGTCTGGTGTTGCAGAAACCATAGAAAATTATCCAGCTACACATTTCACAGGGGAAATATTTAGAGAAGTAATGTCAGCATTAAACATTGAACACACGTTCCATAAACCCCATCACCCCCAGCGTAGTGGGGCGGTAGAAAGAATGAATTGGTACACTGAAGTTAAAAATTCAAAAGGCAATGTCTGAGACAGGAAAAACATGGACAGAATGCCTTCTAATAGCGTTACACTCAGTCAGAGTCACTCCAAACAGAAAGATCTTACTGCATTTGTGGGAGCACTGAATAAAAATAGAATTTCTTTGTATTATCGTGTTTATGGTTCCCTTCCAGATCCAGATTTCCTTGCAGGGTCTCATTATGTTAAGCCCAGAGATTGGATAATGATAAAGACACACGTCTGGATAACTCTTGAGCCCGGATGTAACGAACCGTATCAAGCCAGCTGACCATTTCCACTTCGGTAAAACTTGAAGAGAAAGCTTCCTGGATATTTACCGGTCACTGCAAGAAGGTTCTGAACCCCGAGGCTTCATCATTGTAACCTATCTTTTACTCCAATGTATTACATCCTTAAATCCCAAAGGAGAATTGAGACAAGATTATCAAATATCATCAGACTGTCGTAAAAAATGACTAACTTGTGTCCGATGGTTGGAACTTGACATTGTACGATTACCATATGTGGACGAATGTCAGCGTCCCTCATACAATAGTAGGGCATGTTTTTGACCCTTGATGGGTGGTCAACCTTACTAAAAGAGTGCATCCGTGGATGATGGACTACAGATAAGGAATCCCAGGAAATTGGAAAGGGGTCAATATGATGGCACTTAAGCTGGGAGATACTACTAGTAGTAAATTGAAAATTAGCTTTTAGAAGGCCTCAGATTATCTAGGCTGTCACATGCCACATTCAAATGACTGTTTAGGTTGGTATGTGCACGATTAAGCTTGTGGATGGGCATCAAATTTTACGAAAAGAGAAAATACCACCTGTACCCAAAGGGGAGCTATTCCTGATCTTGGGGATAATTCTAATCAAAGTGATCCTTCCATATACAGACAGGAAAGATATCATAGCCCCATGGGTAACAAGACTAGTGAACCCTGGTGCCTTTTCCATAATTCACTAAGACTTGTGGAATTAGCAGATATGATGGTACATCATAGGAGTGGCGCCTTTAAGCTTCCGGATGATATCTATATAGTGTGGTAATAATGCATATAAATGGATACCTATGGGAGCAGAAGGAACCTGTACATTAGCTAGACTCCAGTCAGCCACATGGGTATGGGAAGATAATGATTATCCTTACAGTAACATATCAAACCATATGTTGTTCAAGAGGGAAGCTAACCCGAGTAAGGCTAAATCCCTAGTATATGTTCCCTGGCAAGAAAAGTTAGGCCTATCACTCATACTAGTAGGGCTATCTGTAAGAAATGCACATAATATTGAAAAGCTTGCTGACTTATTTGACAATATTACAGAATATGTTTTTGATGCTTTAAATATAACTAGCACATTTACCAGTTAGCTTATCTTAGTAACTATCCAGCATGCTGTAGTTCTGGACTATCTCATACCATCCCAAGGAGGTATGTGTCAGATAGTAGGCCCTGCCTGCTGCCATTATATAGAACCCTCTGGCCTGTTGCAAGTCACGTATGATATCGAGCAGGATAATAGCTATAATTAGTTATAAAAACCCAACGCAGATTAAAGTTCTATGTGTAGAAAAAGGAGAAACATTGGGACATAAAATAACTTCTACATCCCTGCTTCCAGTAACAGTTCCCACGCCTCAATTCATTAAGGATGATGGATGGATATGCGCCTACTGTGATGGATGAAACCCCTCTCAGGTCGACATATGTGTCCATCGTGGTGGTGTTAGGAAAGAATCATATAATTAGGAATAGATTTGTGTGGCCAGGAACACCCCACTCTTAGGTAAATGATTTATAGATGATCTGTGGGAAAGGATCTCAAGGCAAGTTTGATGATCCCACTGTTTATGTGGCTACCCGTGTAATCCGTGATATACCTGTAAAGGATCTGCCAGACACAGCTTCTGTGTCGACACCCGTGGGTAATCAGTCTGCACCTGCTCCTAGGTCTGATAGAGTGACTCGATCTGCTACCACTCAGGCTGGTAGGCTCAGGAGTGGGAGAACCTATCACAGCAAGGCCAGACAGTTCTAGCTCCCGCCCTCGGTCTATTTATACCTGCATTTCCTGCTTGTCTTTGCCTGTGATTCTTTCCTGTTTCCTGGCTCTGCTGCTCCTGCTATTATTATTGAGCTTGCTTCATTTTGACCCTGGCTTTACTGACTACGCTCCTGCTCTACGTTTCCTGGTTTGACTCGGCTTGTTCACTACTCCTGTTGCTCACGGTGTTGCCATGGGCAACTGCCCCATTTCCCTTAGCTTCTGTGTGCCCTTGTCTGTTTGTCTGTCGTACACATATTGAGCGTAGGGACTGTCGCTCAGTTGTACGCCGTCGCCTAGGACGGGCCATGCAAGTAGGCAGGGACTGAGTGGCGTGTAGATTAGGGCTCACCTGTCTGTCTCAATACCCCGTCATTACAATACCACAGTTTCAGCTGTAACTCATGATAGGTAGATTCCCCAATCTAATGGACACCATACTAGGTTAGGAAGGGATAGGAGGATCCGAGTTTTCACCTTCAGAGGATATCGGTTCCCATAGGGATAGAATAGTTGGATGCAGTATTTTGTCAAAAAGAGGGGAACTGTCAGTAATAAATCTAATACCTGTTAGATTTATTTTGTATTAATATTATCAATACAAAATGACTGCATTATATTGTTTGAGATATGTATTAGATGTGTATTAGATATGTTTTTAATCTTCTCTTAAATGAATGCATTCCCTATCCCCTAAGATAGGGTAAAGATTACATCATCTGGCATTCCAAACAGATGAGTACCAGGAATAAAGTCATTACCTTATATGGAAGTATTGTTGGGTGTATACCTATATGTACTTGGCATCATCTGATTGGTTGTGTCTTAAGTGAAAGCATGAACCTATAAATAAAGGCTCCGTCCACAGCCATTTTAGATTTCTGTACATCAAACCATTGTATGTGCAATCTCTCCCGATCGGTCATTTTTGTAAATATGAATGAATCCTGGACAAATTCTGTTATGGAGAAAAGGAACTCAAGAGTGATGGGGATTAATTTCACAGTTGGGCATATGTGAGCTGGGCAAAGTACATCAGGGGCATAGTCAGGTGGTATAATAATGGGGTAAAAAAAAAAACAATAAAATAATCCATAGATGTGTGTTATGCTGTGACACAATCCTTTCTGCACAGGCCGGTGTCGCACTGATATATGTCCTTCCTTATCCCCCTTTTGGTCCACACTCGGCACCTTTGCAGTTTGGGGAATTTTGCTGGGAAGTGTTGTCCTGGTATAATACGGGCACCCCAGCAGATATGTTTGGGCCTTCCCCTTCCTGGCTCCCTAATTTTAGGCCCTTGATTCTTTGCCTCTTAAAATCGAAGAAATGTTCCCCTCGGGCTTGCACAACTGCATATATTTTATTTCCGGACTTATTGGAGCCTTGACTAATTTTATTTTTTGATAGACGCAGTGGTATGAGGGCTGTTTTTTGTGGGACAAGCTGTAGTTTGTATTGGTACCATTTTGGGGTACATGCGACTTTTTGATAATATTTTATCAAATTTTTTTGTGAGGCAAGGTGACCAAAAACCGCAATTCTGGCATAGTTTGTTTAGGGTTTTTTTTATACAGCGTTCACCATGCATTATAAATTACATGTTAACTTTATTCTGCGGGTCAGTACGATTCCGGCGAAACCAAATTTATAGACTTTTTTATGTTTTACAAATTTTTGCACAATAAAATTACTTTTGTAAAAATAATGTATTTTTTCTGTCGCCAAGTTGTGAGAACCATAACTTTTTCATTTGTTTGTCGATGGAGCTGTATGAGGGCTTTTTTCATTGCAAGACGAGCTATAATTTTTATAGGTATCATTTTTGGGTACATGCGACTTTTTGATCACTTTTTATTCCAATATTTGTAGGTCAAAGTGACCAGAAAACAGAAATTCTGGTATAGATTTTATGGGTTTTTTACCACGTGGAATAAATAACATAATATTTTTATAGTTCAGGTTGTTACGGTCGCGGCGATACCAAATATGTGTGGTTTATTAATTTAAAAATAATAATAAAGGCCTTGATAAGGGAAAAGGACGATTGTATTTTATTTTATTACTTGAAACTTTTTTGACACTTTTTTTAAGTTCCACTAGGGGACCTGAAGGTCCAACTGTCTGATTTTTTTTTTTCTAATACATTGCTCTACCTATGTAGTGCAATGTATCAGATCTGTCAGTCATTCACTAACAGCAAATCGATTAAGCTTTGCCTCCGGGCGGGGCCTAATCGGCTTACATAATAGCAGAGCAGGAGACCATCGTTAGGCTTCCTGTTGCCATAGCAGCAGTCGGCGGCCCTGCGATTGCAGGGCAGGGCTGCCGATCTGCCGCCAACCACAAGGATGCAGCGATCGCTGCATCTAAGGGGTTAATGGCAGGGATCGGAGCTTGCTCCGGTTCCTGCCATTACAGGTGGATGTCTGGCCACCAGAGGGAGTACTTCCCAGAATTACAGCAAGGTGAATAAGGTAAAGCAAGCTGACTCACAGCTGCTGTAAATGTGTAAGGGAATCTCACCCCCCTCCATATTTTTGTCTACAAGCCAGGAAAAGGTGTCTTCAAATTGCTAAGCATTGTCCGGCTCCCATTTTGGGAGTGATTGTACAATGCAGCTGGTAGACGCTATAGGACACACCAAAAGGCTAAGGGTATGTTCACACGCTTAATAAAAAACGTCTAAAAATACGGAGCTGTTTTCAAGGGAAAAAAGCTCTTGATTTTCAGTTGTTTATTAATCAAACTTGCTTTTTTCACTGCGTTTTTTTACGGCCGTTTTTGGAGCTGTTTTTGTATAGAGTCAATGAAGAACTGCTTCAAAAACAGCTCAAGAAGTGACATGCACCTCTTTTTCGTGGGGCGTCTTTTTACGTGCCGTTTTTTGAAAATAAGGCGTAAAAAAATGCCCCGTTGGAACACAACGCCATATTTCCCATTGAAATCAATGGGCAGATGTTTGTGGGCGTTCAGCTTCTGATTTTTCAGCCGTTTTTTGAGACGTTTACTGCCCGAAAAGTGTCTGAAAACACTACGCGTGCACATACCCTAAAAATGATGAAAGTGAAGTGAATGACTTTTCAATTGACAGGTTCACATGGCGTGTATTTGGAGTGATTTTTTGGTGCATTTTACGTACCAAAGACTGCATCAAAAAACGCTTGATTGCACTTATCATTTACATAATTGGTAAAGTGCGCTGTTAGTATATACAACCCGCTTTTTTAGACACGTGTTTTTAAAAAACGCGCTGTGTAAATATAGAAGTGTCGAGTCAATTACTATGCACGTAAAACACGCCAAATGTTCCCATAGTCAATGGGAGTCCTAATTATTCGCCAAAATGCACACACAAAATGCGTCAAAAAACACGCAAACAAGGTGGCAAATGCTTGATTAAGCTTCCCATTTACATCAATGGGAAAACGAGCCGTTACTTCTTTATGCAAGCGTTTTAAAATATAATTTTGCATAAAAAAGATCAGTGTGGGGGGGTTGTGTGTGGCACAGCTGCATGTTTGGCGGGATTTGTGTGTGTGAGTGTGGTGGGGGGTGCTTGTCGCTGATTCTTCAAAGCACCTGATAAGCGGCTATGAAGGATCAGCGGTGCCCTTGCATACTCCGTTGCACAAAAATAGGACACAGTTCTTCTGCGCACACTACGCACACACACAGCTCTGCTATACACACAGCTCTGCTACACACACACACACACACACACACACACACACACACACACACATATCTCTGCTACACACACACAGTTCTGCTACACACACAGCTCTGCTACACACACAGCTCTCATACACACACACAGCCTTTGCTACACACACAGTTCTGCTACACACACACACAGCACACAGCTCTTGTACACACACACACATACAGCTCTGCTATACACACACACACACACACACACACACACAGCTACAGCAGGTGTGCGGGGGTGGCCACGAGGGGGGGGGGGGTGTGGCAGGGGGTCCGCTAGAGACAGACATGGACAAACACCTTACCTGCAGTGCTGCCGGTCTTCCTAATGGCGCCGGCTTTCCAACTACAAACCAGCTTCTATGCTGGGTCGCTCTGAACTGTGCCTGCGCAGTACAGAGTGACATAGCAGAAGCAGAGGATACAATGAATGAGAGCCGTATACACTCTAGCTGCCGTATTCCATCTGTGTATATGTTAATAAAAAAAAATTTTATGTGAAAAAATAAATAATGTCAATATAATATCTTATTAAATAAAAACACATAAATTAATAATAATAAAAAAATCATGACACTGTCCCTTTAGGGTATGTTCACACGCAAACTCAAAAACGTCTGAAAATATGGAGCTGTTTTCAAGGGAAAACAGCTCCTGATTTTCAGACGTTTTTTAAGCCACACTTGATTTTCGCTGCGTTTTTCACTGCGTTTTTTACGGCCGTTTTTGGAGCTGTTTTCAATAGAGTATATGAAAAACGGCTTCAAAAACGTCCCAAAAAGGGACATACACTTCTTTTCCGCAGCTGTTATTTTACGCGGCCGTTTTTTTCAAAACGGCCGCATAAAAAAACGGCCCATTGTAACAGAACGCTGTTTTTTCCATTGAAATCAATGGGCAGATGTTTGGAGGCGTTCTGCTTCCAAAAATAAGCCGTGTGAACATACCCTCAAGGGTTTAATGCCGGGGATCTAAGCTAATTTCGGTCCCCGCCATTACAGCCGGATGTCAGCTGTAATACACAGCTGACATTCGGCGATGATGGCACCGACTCGGCTTCTGAGCCGGTGCCATCCATTTGTCGTATGAATACGGTAAAATACAGGAAGCACTGGCTTTCAATGACGTATCCATACGACAAATGTTGGGAAGGGGTTTATATTGAAAAATGATATCAATAAAAACAAACAATCACTTCCATTGAAAAAGTGGGGCAGGCCAGCATGTTTTTCAGCAAGGTTTTTTTCGCTTTAGGATTTTGTATGTGTAATTCAGTATTCACTCAATGGTTAAATGGGTAAAGTTATTTCACTCAGATAAGCTCCTTAGGCTGAGTTCACACATAGCGGCCACAGCACGGTGATGTGACCAATAAATTGCGCCCACATGCGATTAAACCACAAAAATGGCACTTTTTTTTAATGACTGTTAATGGCAGCGCGGTTTTTCAGGTAAAATTGCTGTTTTGCTGTCAAACCACGACACCATCCACAATCCACAACCTATTAAACTTACATGAGTGAAATATTTTAAACTATTGAGTGAACGCTGAATTGCACATACAAAGTCCTGAAACCAAAATAATAACTTTGTCGAAAAGCTCGCCATCCGCCAATCAGCTGCGCTGTGGATGCTACGTGTGAACGCAGCCTAAAGCTTGTATCTCCATGAGCAGTCTTTTAGGCCTGATTTACACGAGCGTGTGCGTTTTGCACGCGCAAAAAACACTGCGTTTTGCGCGCACAAAAGGCATTTGACAGCTCCGTGTGTCATCCGTGTATGATGTGTGGCTGCGTGATTTTCGCGCAGCCGCCATCATAGAGATGAGGCTAGTCGACGCCCGTCACTGTCCAAGGTGCTGAAAGAGCTAACTGATCGTCAGTAACTCTTTCAGCACCCTCGACAGTGAGTTCCGATCAAAATATACACCAACCTGTGAATCAAAAAAAGACGTTCATACTTACCATGAACTTCCTGCTTCCTCCAGTCCGGTCTCCCGGCCGTTGCCTTGGTGACGCGTCCCTCTCTTGTCATCCGGCCCCACCTCACAGGATGACGCGGCAGTCCATGAGACCGCTGCAGCCTGTGATTGGCTGCAGGCTGTGCTTGGCCTGTGATTGGCTGCAGCTGTCACTTGGACTGAATTGTCATCCCGGGAGGTCGGACTGGAGGAAGAAGCCGGGAGGTTTATCGGTAAGTCAGAACTTTTCTTTTACACGTTCATGTATATTGTGATCGGAAGTCACTGTCCATGGTGCTGAACCAGTTTAACTCTTTCAGCACCGTGGACAGTGACTGTCTCCTGCCGTCGCGTACCCGAACATTTTTTGCCGGGTTCGGTCAAAACGAGTTCGGCCGAACCCGGTGAAGTTCGGTGCGCTCATCTCTAATTTGACACTCCGTTTGGATGTTTGTAAACAGAAAAGCACGTGGTGCTTTTCTGTTTACATTCATCCTTTTGACAGCTCTTGCGCGAATCACGCAGTTCGCACGGAAGTGCTTCCGTGCGGCATGCGTGGTTTTCATGCACCCATTGACTTCAATGGGTGCGTGATGCGCGAAAAACGCACGATTATAGAACATGTCGTGAGGTTTACGCAACGCACTCGCGCTATGCAAAATTCACGCATCGTCTACACTGCCCCATAGACTAATATAGGTGCGTACGACATGCGTGAAAAGCACGCGCGTCGCACGCGCGTATATTACGCTCGTGTAAATGAGGCCTTATGCCCATCATTTAATCATTATATACTATCAGTTTTGTCAATTGGGCTGGGGCTACACACGATACAGGTCGAACATCCAAAGATCACTGTGTCGTGCTGCGTACATTCACCGCTCCATTCACTGTCTATGAGACTGATGGAAACAGCCAAGGGCTTTACTCGGCTGTTTCCGTCATTCCCATGGACTTTGAATAGAGCCACAGAGCGCACGCTGGACAGCCGTTCCATTCAATGCCTACAGTCGAGCATTGAGGAAGATCTGGGGGTTCGGGACTCCCGTTCTTAAGATCGCTGGTTGTCCCAGGGCTGGGGCGCTCAGCGATCAGACAATTATCCCCAATGCTGTGGATTGGTGATAATTGAAGATTCTGGGAATATCCATTTAAGGTGTAAAGTCAGCTTTAGCCGAAACCTTCTGGAATTAAAGCACATGTTCCAAAGCACTGAGATAACTAATCTGGTGTTATACAGGCTACACCCACCCCATGCCAATGTTTTTATACTTGGGCAGAAATACATTTTGTTTCCAGCCGATTAAACGTAAAAATAATCCATTCACAGACTGTGATAAACTAACTTTTTTTATTTAGAGCATTTTTCAGAATTATTAGCGTTTTGTTTTTTTATTTGATAAATGTTTCAAAGTGCTAAACATGTGAAATGCAACATTTTTCTTAACTGTAACACCTCTGAATTTCTAGTACACTATTCTTTGACATATGTCTACATGGCCAAGGGATGTCTTTGCAATATTTTGGCCTAATGCAGGAAATTAAACTGAAGAATACAGTTTTGGCAATTTGGAGAAAACCGTTTTGGAAAAAACATGTTACAGACGCGGTCAGCCACATCATTGACAAATTAAACCCATATGACAAGCCATACAATATAATGAGTACTGCTGATATAATGGTCATGCTAAAAAGTAATCCCCACACAACATACTTAGACCCCCAAGCCACAAGAAAACATGAAGCTACTTTCAGATGGTTACACACATTATAACATGTTTTTAGCATGACATTTTCTTGCTGTGTCTCAGGGTGTTCTTCAGTACATGTATCACTATCCTCTAATACATCTATTTGATTCGCTATGTCTTCCGGGAGCACACAGTTGTTATGTGACATGCGTTGCCTGGTGGGTAAACATTCCATGGGGGAGACACGAGATTCCATTCCTATGTTTTCTGAACTATTTTCCGTTGTTCCATCTCCAGAAGAATCCTGGTTTGCTGTGTCACTTACTAAAGATGTTTTTGTCAGTGCAGAAAATGGTATTAATTTATCTACTAGCCACTCTATAAAAAACATAACTGTGGAGCTTTGAAGTCCAACCATAAAAGATCGAATAACCTGGATTTCGGGTTCATCGATTTCACTTTTTTCTGCGTTGAAAAAAATGATGTTGATGAGCAGACTGCACATGAGAATCACAAAACTACACGAAAGTCTCTGAAATCTGGTCAAAGTTAATGGCAAATTAGTGAGGAAAACGGAAAAACACAAATGTTCTTCTCTGAGCCGGCAAGATAATATAATATAGAAATATTCTGATTTTTCTAGCGGCTGTTGAGTATTCATAGGAGAGAATGATCTATGTATTAATCCATAATGTCTTTCAGCGTCAAGCCAGGCCTGACACACAAAAAACCATTCTTGGTCACTAAACATTTTTTCAATTTTAACTCTGCTTAGGAACCAGCCAGGAGAATTCCCAGTATTATCATGCCATATTTGGATTTTAGATATGTCTCCTAAGGGGTAGCTAGTAGTAAAAATAAATGTATCTATCCCTCCTCGTCTGAATAACTGACGACCAGGGAATGTTAAACACAATACACGGTGGTCTCTCTCTGTGCCCATAATTTCCAAATACACTTTTGCTGTGGTACCAGATCCAAAGCCACTGCCAGTATAAATAGTAACACTATAACGATGTTCATGGCCTGGGCTATTGGCTGGTAACATTATTGCATCTCGGTTTGTCTGGTCACTTATATCTTTTTTTCTCGCCCACATAGACAATCCCAGATAAGTAACGCAAATGACAAGAACAGAAAGCAATGTCACTAAGTTTGACTGTAAAGATCGGACAGTAACTTTCGTTAAATCTATTGGATTAGGCAGAACGAATACTCTGGCTGATAGAAATGTGTGTCTTTTTTTCAGAAAGGGCACATTTCGTCTTTGTGCTTTTGTCAAACCCCCACAAATGCAATGTATCACTGTATTATTTGAAAAATTACCTACTTTACAGTTCCCTTCATTCCAATTATTTCCCATCTCTTCAAAGTCTAAGCAAGCAATATTAAAGATAGATGCGCGCAATAATTTTGTTTTGCGCCAAACAACAAATGTAGTGGTCAGTTCAATTGTAATATTGTGTATGAGCGAGATCTCAGGGAAAGATTCCAATGGAATGCGAATCATTTTGGAATTCCAAGTCTTTATGTTTTCGTCTTCGCTTGTTTTTGCTTGCTCTTCTGAATTAGGAATACGGAAAAATGCAACAGGGTTATTTGTGATATTATCCCCAATGTGAAGTGAAATATCAAAGATGATGCTTTCTGCATAAAAAAACTGCACAAACCACTCTGCCTCCGATGTTTGGTCAACTTCAAAACAAAATATTCCACTTGTTGTTTTATGAACATCTGGTGAAACCCAAATATCAAAAACGGGAGGTATATTCTTTCTTTTCATAATAACATCAACTTGAGTAGGATGTAAATTCATTAACCTTCCTGTATCATCTGGAGCTACCATATAAAACCCAGTTATCACAGTATCAATATCTCTTCCATTTTTTAACCACGGCAGAGGATCCTCCAGGAATTCATAAAAAGCATATGTTACAATAGCATCAACAGGTACAGTCGATTCATTATCATGTAATTTTAGGAAAAAAGATGGGAACGTATTCACTGTTTTTCTATGTGAGCCAGAAAGATCCCATTTTTCTTCTCTTTTTAATGTGATCCTAAAATTATTGGTTACCATGGAAGTTTCCGTTTCTCCAGGAACTTTCCCAAATGATACAGCATCTGTCACAGTCTCCAGTACAGATAAAGTGTTCTTAAGCACGTCCACAGATGGAAGAGGTATTTCAGCTGCAAATCTGTCCATCTGTATTAATGAGGCATTCAGAACATTGGACAGGGATTCTAGTATACCAGAGCTTAACTTCTCACTCTCTACGGAACCAATGAGTCCTTTCCTATACTTGGTTAAGGCGACACTAACTTCTCTTAACTTTGTCAATGCAATGTGTTGAGATTTTGTATTCACTTCTTTGGCCTCTTCTGTAAGTTGGCTGATACTTGTGATTATTTGGTTGACAGCCATGATATTTGTGATCATTATACTAGATGACATGTTCAGAAGACTTTCTCTCAATTCACTTCTCTTATCCATCAAAGCTTGTACAAAGGTGTCGGTCTTAAAACTGTTTAAAACAGAGGCTATCATGTATATAAAATGCCCTGTTTTTAAAAAGTTTCCAGTGTCAAGAAAAAATCTCATTGTGGGGTCATGGGCATGGGAAATAAGCTCTTCAATGGATGATTCTTCTGGCTGATCCTCATATGAATTGACCACAGTTACACTTAGGGCTATTTGTGTGTATGAAGAAAGAGCATCGGACACTTGAACATATACGGTCAAAATATAGGAATTATCAGGGGCTCCGATTGGCAGCAACAATGGTGACGTGGAACTGTTATAGCCATCATAAATAATTACACCTAATGAGTTTTGCTGCAATGAACTTATGTAACTTACTTTATCTAAAGCTGTTAGAACTTTATAACGTAACGGTAAATTTTTGTCCGAGAATCCTTTACAACTAACAATGAATTTAGTCTGCAAAGCGATGCCAATAGACGGCTCAATATTACAGCTGCCAGCTTTTGGAGGGGAATTAACATAAAATGTGTATTTATAAACCGATGGTGCACCAGTCCAAGTCGTAACTGTTAGATCAAGACTATACCACATATCTGCAACATCTATAAATGCTGAAGCCATGAAGGACATGTAGGCAATAGACCTTCCAGTAGTGGTCTTTGCCTTCCAGTCAAAGCTCAATTCTGTTGAACTCTGACGTATAAACCATTCATACTGGGGCCGGCTTGTTTTACTACAATCAGTGCATTTTCCTGACAAAGAAAATCGTTCAGTTGGAACTAAAATTCTCCGACAATTCTCTATACATTTAACACTGACAGCAGGTGGAGACCCGGGAGCAATGAAAACGGTCTGATCAATATAGGCTGTCCTGTTTGCTTTTCTAACAGACAGTCTAAAATGGTAATGTCTGTTGCCTTGTAAGGTTTCAGGCTCCACAGACTGGCTGACAGCACTTGGGTTCACCCATAATAAGCTTATTTGTTCTGACTGACAGCTTTCTCCTGTACTTAGAGTCATAGTCTGGTAATCAGATGCAGTTTTTGAGCAATACCATGAAAATGTCAGCCCTTCAAATGGATCTAGTGAATCTGGGTCATATGAAGAATGCCCGTCAAGAGCCCACTTTTCACTGAAACCAACAGTCCTATAAGAGCCCCCTGAAATGACAGCTATCAAGTCACTCTCCCTTACCTCCACAACAACAGAATCTGTATTGGCACGTGAGGACTCTTCATCATCATCAGCAGTAGCAATGTCAATGGAGACGTTAAAAACATAAAACCCATAATTTAAAGAAAACTCTGGAATTTCAATATTGTTTTGATTTACTGCTAATACTTGTGGCAATTGTAAATAGTTATCCCAGACTGGTGTGTCAGATTCTGAGGAAACGCTATAGATTCTCCACAAGATATTTACCCCGTGCATGGCAGAGCAATTTACTTGTATGGCTACAAAAATGGAAAGACGTGCTCCTCTTGTTGACACTATAATTGCTGGATGTGCAGGTCTTTCTATGTGGAATTCATCTATCTGACAGAAGACTTTGTAGCAGTATACCGAGGTCTCTAATACTTTCCTGTCATGTCTGCCATACACAGCTTTTAGGACAACAGGCTTCACTCCACTTCTAGTAAAGTTCACCTTGGCTACAAAGCCTGCATAATACCTGGGGTTGAATGGTAGGACAATGCCTGGTATGAATGATGCTGCATTGGAAACCTTATCTGTATAGGTGTATGTTGTATTGCTGAACAGGTAGCTTTTTTTTAGACCCATATAGTTCTAGTATAAAGGTCCATTCACACTGTAAAGATGGATGTTGAAATGGTATAAACCAAACTATGTATATGGATGTATACAGTAATGAAGATCCACTACTGAACAGGTGAACCTCCAGACCCGTATCATTTAAAGACTTATACAAAAGGCTTTTTCTGTTTAAATACACGGCTACTGTGAGAGAGAATTTTTCTGTATCTACAAACTTAAGCTGGAACAAATATACAAAACTTTCCTGTTGAAGGAATATAAAGTGGTCGCTGCCATTCATGTCCTCTTTATTCACAGATGAGAAGTGCAGGCCACTTGTTTGACTAAAGTAGTAGGTGTTGCTTTTTTTAATACTAGGGTTTAGTTTTACAGAGAATGAAGATTTAAGGTTGACGGTCAAGGCAACAGCACCTTTGGTGTACAAAAAATCCCCATTGACTTTTCCTATTTTGCTCCCATTGGTTAAGAAATGTGCAACTGCAAATCCATGTCCACTAGTACTGAAAGGTGATGAACAAAACACGGTGTTAATTGCATATTTGGTGAAGGCCACATCCCAATTCCCTATTCTATTTTCATCTGTGAGCTGAAAGGCAGACACTTTATTTGTCAATTGCTCAAACATCCAAGAAAGTTTTACCTCAGTGTTAGGGGGAAGTAGGGGAGAGGTGGCCCTCAGTACATACAGCAGAGCCCGTTCAACTTCTATAGACACCACCAGCTCGGGCATCATCCTATTTTGGAGAGTAAGAGAAGCCACATATTTTCCCACTTTGCTATATCTAACATGGACCTTGTAGTTGTAGTAGGTAGAACAGTAGTCACGTAGACCTGCCGGGTAAGCCGAGTCTTCAATCTCTGTGTGGTAATTGCTTGGTATAACAGTCGCTGCCTCACCTTGCCTGCTGGAAAATTCATATTTCCAGGCACTGCTCTTCATCTTGGCACACCAACCAAAATATACAAGTTCATACTGCTGAATGGGGGATGGGGGACTGAAGAAGAACTTGACATCTTGCTTGTACAACGTAATGGTGGTTTTCTTGTGAATACAAGTAGGTAAAGAGCAGGTGGGAGTGATGCAATGTACAGTGACTGTATCATCAACAGTGGTGGAGACTTTTATGGTGCCAGACCAGGCCAATGTATCAAATAGTTTTTCTCTATTTCTGTGCCAGGCACAATTTGGTGGGGGGCCATTCACATCCACTGTAGAAGTTGGGTCAAATGTAAATTCAGTCTCTGATTTCCAAATGCAACTGACCTGTGTCTCGTTGTCCTTCCGTGTGTAGACCCTGTCTGAGGGGTCTGAGCATAGGACCCTTATTGGACTTTCTTTTATCGCCTGGCCCAGAGCAATTGTTACAATAATGCTCCCGATGATAATTGTCATGAACATTATCAATAATAGTTATTGTATAAATGTAGGAAGAAAACAACCACTGCTTCTTCAGCATTCACCATCAGCCAAATATGGCAGGTACCAACGGTTTCTAACTGACTGCAGGATTCAAAATGCAAGCAGCAACCTGATTGGTTGCTATGGACAAGTCTTCCACATTTCCTGTAACAGTTATTTTAACCCTTTCTTTTTTTTTTTTTCTTTTTTTTTTAAATCTTTATTATTTTCCGTAAAAAAAACAAACACATATAATATAAGTATAGAATACATAATATATCAGACATTGAATAAGGTTACTCTGAATACAGTACTATACAATTACATAAATATACAACTTTTGCACAACTTGTTTCAGACGATAGATTATAATTAGTAGCAAAATTCATATTGGTAACTTCTAGCAGGAGGATAATACCAGTTATAGCATATCCTGATAGTGCTGGGGGTAACTGCATTGCACAGACCTCTGTCAGACGTCTAATTCAGGTCACCTAGTTCTTACCTCTGATATTATTATTGATTTAACAAAACCCCCTATAAGTGAATACTTCTAATACAACGTCAGAAAACTATGACCAGCTATGTGTCACAATCACAGAAACCTAATAAATATGGAGTCCATCTGTCATCTAGACCGTGAGGAATCCCATTATATAGTTGTGTATTACACTGCCCAACTTATTACCCCCACCCCCTACAACTACACCCCTCCATACTTTCACATAAAAAGACAAAAAAAAATCATGTATAAAAATCTCCACTTCCCTACCGTCCTGCACCCCCAGTCACTATATTATACTCCTCCTGGGGCATATCCCGAGATGCCCATCTATCCCAACATCTTTTACAACCTCTCTCTGAGGATGGAGAAATCGGAATATCTGACCCTCATCTCAATTACCGGAGCCTCTTTCCTTATTCAGTTTTTCACAATTCACTTCCTAGCATAGAATTAGGGACATTCACACGAGCATGTCTGATTTCTGTGCACAAAAATCAGACCGTATTTCCTGCATTTCATGTTCGTGTGCCCTCAGTGTGCTTTGCGTGTGCCATCCGTTTTCACCTCCGTGATTATCCTCTGCAAGCACTCCCTTTTCTATTTTTTTTTATTTCTCTGCATTTCTTAGCAACTGATGCATGAAACACGCACAGCACACGGATATCATCCGTGTGCTGTCCGTGTTGTTAACGCACCAATAGACCTCAATATTTGACAACGTCTGCAGAAACGGACCAATAAAGGATATGCACTGAGTTTCACGCAACGGACACCCGCTGCATGAAAATTCACGCATGTCTGAATAGCTCCATTGAAATGCATTTGTTCGTGTGCGGTCAATTATTTAAACGGACAGCACACGGACGAGGATCACACTCTTCTGAATGAGCCCTAAAAGTCACCACTCTGTTTTTAATCCGTCTTCCAATTAGTCCTATAGGTAGAACCTATAAAAATAGGTAGAAATTGTTTATACTGCAATAAGGGGCCTTTTTCTATAATATATGTAAATTGTCCGATTCCTTCTCCCCACATCTCAGGCACCCTGAGTCCCTTAGTGCAGTGGTCCCCAACCACCGGGCCGCGGACCAACACCAGGTCGTGGATAATTTGATACCGGTCCGCGGTATCCGCCACGGTGGCTGCAGGGAATACCGGGTGAAAAGCAGCACCAAACTGTGGTGCAGTTTTTCGCCTGGAATGTCCATTGCGGAAAACTGCAGCATTTAGCCGGCCTGCTAGCTGGCCAGCCCCTTGGGATGACATTTCATTCCAGGAGACAGCTGCAGCCGGTGATTGGCGTCTGACGTCATCCAGGCCGGCCTCCTGGGATAACGTTTCATCCCATGTGACCACCGCTACAGCCTGTGATTGGCTGCAGCGGTCACATGGGATGAAACGTCTTCCCAGCATGCCCGCCTGGAGGAAGAAACACAGACTTCTGGGTAAGTATAAGATTGTTTTTTTCTGAGTTGTGTTTTTTTGTGGTGGAATCGATGCGATTTCGCCCTAATGAACGCAACAACTGCTATTTGTTGTGGGTTTCACCTCCCCGTTGAATTCCCCATTGAACCCGCAACAAATAAGCAGTAAATAGAATTGACTTGCTGCGGAATAAAACTGCACCGCATGACAATTTCTGAGCATTTGTCAGCTCAGTATTTACGCAGCATGTGGATGAGATTTGTTCCATCTCATCCACTTTGCTGCTACTGTATTATGCTTCTGATATTTCGCAAAACAAATGACGCTGCGGAAAATCCGCAGTAATTACGCGACGTGTGATCTCATCCTAAAAACATTTCCCACTTTACTTTATTTCCATCTAATTGCAGTCTGCAGGGTGTTTTGTGATGCGTGTGATCCAACCAAAACCCCCCGCCCCCCCCGCGTGCGCCGATCCGTGGAAAAATTGTCTTGCATGAAAGTGGTCCTTGGTGCAACAAAGGTTGGGGACCGCTGCCTTGTTGGGCACATTTAGGTCAATTTTCCAGGGGAATAATAAAACCTATGTATGGTATAGAATGGAGAGAGTCTTTGTGCTGAATTTAAAGCCATATGTTTAATCCCTGATATAATCTCTTGTCAGCTTCTATCTTCCAATTCTCCTACTACTCCTGACTACCTTTTTTTTTTTTTATTAAATGGGGGAACTTTATCAATTTCTGACTAAGTCATTTTTTATAACATTTTGCTATCAATCCTTTCTCGTTGATCGGCGCTCGTTTACACGACCCAGGATGGGCCGTGTAAAACCACCTTAAGTGCGTGGGTCAGCTGCAGATTAAAGAATGATGCTCGATCAGTAAGATTATATTTTTCAATATAATTTTACGTCGATTTTTACGTTGTTTTGACAGAATCAATAGCGCAGTCGACTGCGCTATTGATTCCATCAAAAAAACGGAACCCGTTCACAACGGTGACAAACGGAAACCATTAGCAAAGTTTCCTTCACTATTGAGATCAATGGTGATGCAAACGAAACCTAAGGTTTACATTTGCCTTTCCGTTGGGGGGTTAAACCCACGGAAACCTTCAACGGAAGGGCAGCGCTCATGTGAACAGGTTCTTATTTATTTATTTAGTTGTATTTAAAAGTTTTAAATGTTGATGGATAATAAAATTGGCTGCTGTGGCCTTTGAAAACCAAAAGTAGTTGTATTTATATGGTTGTATTCGAAAGGGGTGATAAGGGTTTATCCAAGGATATAGAAAATCCTAAATAATTGTAAGCGGGTAGGATTTAATGGTTAGAGGAAGGTTGAGTAGTCTACAATCCCTTCAGTCAGGGGTTTTGTTCTTTTTGGAGGACAAGTTGTAGTTTCTACACGTACCATTTTGGGGAGGCATACACTAGTATGGTACTGAAATGTCCTAAATACGAGTCATTTCTGTTGTGGATGTGCCATAGGTGTGCAGCAGATCTTCATGAGGATTAGCCACATGTCATTCAATAGGACTAACCTTCAGATTTTCTGTGTGGATATAATGCTCCTCCCAATGTCCTTTTCAGTGAGATGCGAGGCACAAACATATATATATATATATATATATATATATATATATATATCCCCACAAATGATCTTCCTGTGCTCTCTAAAAGGGGTAGTCCTAGCACCCACAATTGTAACCCTTTATAGATATTATGACACTGGTGCTCGTTAGTGACTGACCATAGGTGTTTTTATGGAAGCCACTAAGAGGCTTTATTCTGATGCAGTTGACTATTTACAGCGCTGCATCACAATACATTTTAGCGGGGGGAGCAGTTAAATCTCCCTGCTCTCAGCTACCGGAGGGTGTGACCGCAGGGTGCCAATGGTTTCTATGGCAGCCGCGGGTCTAACAATGGCCCCCAGGTCTGCCTCTAGTTAATGTCAGTTTTACACTGACAGGCGTAATACAGAAGTATTGCAGTGCATTATAAAAGCAATCAGATGATCACATAGTGAAGACCCCTAAATAACACAATAACATTATTCAGCGGGTTGTTACGATTGCAACGATACCAAATTTGTATAGATTTTGTATGTTTTACTACTTTTACACAGTAAAAACGCTTTTTTTTCAAAATTATTTGTTTTTGTGTCTCCATATTTGAAGAGCCGTAACGTTTTTATTTTGTATGAGGGATTTTGTTTTGCGGGAAGACTTGTAGTTTTTATTGGTACCATTTTGGAGTATATGCGACTTTTTATCACTTTTTAATCATATTTTTTTAAAGTCAGGATTCACAGAAAACAGCAATTTTTCCGTCGTTTTTTATTTAATTTTTTTACGGCGTTCACCGTGTGGGTTAAGTAATATAATAGCTTATAGTCAGGGTCGTTACAGACGTTACAGACGCGGCGATACCAAATTTGTGTAACTTTTTTACTTTACGTTTTCTAATACTAAAGCAGTTTGTAAGGGGAAAAAGTGGGTTTTTCATATTTTTTTTTCACATTTTTTTTATTAACTTTATGAAACTTTTTTTTTTCACTTTTTTAATAGTCCCACTAGGGGACTTTAATATGCGATTCTCCGATCGCTATTGTAATACACTGCAATACTTTTGTATTGCAGTGTATTACTGCCTGTCCATTTAACACGGACAGGCATCTGCTAGGTCATGCCTCCGGCATGATCTAGTAGGCGTTCGGTACAGGCAGACCTAGGGGCTTTTATTAGGCCCCCGGCTGCCATTGGAGACACAGACAGTCAGCGATCTTATCGCCGGGTGTCGGTGGGAGAGAGAGGGAGCTCCCTCCCTCCAAAACCACTCAGATGCGGTGCTCGCTATTGAGCACCGCATCTGAAGGGTTAAACGCACTGGCGTAGCTATAGGGGTCGCAGCGGTCGAAATTGCGACTGGGCCCCGAAGCCAGGGGGGCCCACGGCCCCCCGCACCACATCAATAAAAAGTTACTATAGTAACTCGGGCCGCGGGCCCCTGTTACTATAGTAACATACTTTACTTACCTTCCTGGTTCCGGATGGCAGCGGAGGTCCTGACGTCAGGCGCTGTGCGCAGCGCATGACGTCACAGCGCTATGCACCGCGCACAGCATCGAGACGACAGAACTCCCGCCGCTGCCGAAGAGGAAGGTAAGGTTAGCCCTGACTGGCGGGGACCGACTCCCGGGACCCGCCAATCAGCTGTTTTGAAGGGGCCGCAGCACTCGTACGAGAGCTGCTCCCCTTCATTCCTGTCACTTCATTCCGGTCACACTGTGAATCCGTGTCGGCGATTCACAGTGTGAGCGAGTAGTGAAATGAAGGGGAAGCAGCTCTCGTACGAGTGCTGCGGCCCCTTCAAAACAGCTGATTTGCGGGTCCCGGGCGACACATCAGCTATTGATGGCCTATCCTGTGGATAGGCCATTAATGTTTAGGGACTGTACAACCCCTAAGCCTACGATGTAGCAGGCTTAGAGGGCCCATGAGACAGGATCACAGATTGTGTGATCCTGTCTGCTGGGCCCTGTATCTTTGCCAATCACATGGTAGGCTTAGATACATGGCTCATGTGTGATCCTGTCTGCTGGGCCCTGTATCTAAGCCAATCACATGGTAGGCTTAGATACATGGCCCATGTGTGATCCTGTCTGGTGGGCCCTGTATATAAGCCTACCACACTGTAGGCTTAGATACATGGCCCATGCGTGATCCTGTCTGCTGGGCCCTGTATCTAAGCCAATCACATGGTAGGCTTAGATACATGGCCCATGTGTGATCCTGTCTGATGGGCCCTGTATATAAGCCTACCACACTGTAGGTTTAGATACAGGGCCCCAGCACACAGTAATCTTATACTGTATAAGATTACTGTCTGCTGGACCCTGTATCTAAGCCTACATTGTGGTAGGCTTAGATACAGGGTCCCACAGACAGTATCACACATGGGCCCTGTATCTAAGCCTAACACGTGTTACTAATCATTTTTTTGTGTGTTTTCTTACAGGTTCGGTCGTTGGACTACGTCGGATTCCAGGATTACTTCGATGACGGCTTTTTTTTTTTATTATCAATAAAATGGTTAGTGAGGGCTGTGTGGGTTTTTTTTTATTTCAATAAAATATTTTTTCTATGTCTTTGTGTTTTTTTTTAAACTATATTACTACCGCCTTAGTAATGGCCGCCGGCTGATTGACGACGTCCATTGCTAAGGCGGGGCTTAGTGTTAGCCGGTGCAGCGGCTAACACTAACCCCCTTTATTACCCCGGTACCCACCGCAACCAGGGGTGCTGGGAAGAGCCGGGTACGATCCAGTACCTGACCATCTGTAGTGATGGTCGGCCACTGGGGTGGCCGCAGGCTGGTATTATCAGGAGGGGAAAGGCCAAAAACAGTGGCCCTTCCTACCCTGGTGATGATAGGCTGCTGCTTTATTGTATCTGGCTGGTTATGAAAAATGGGGGGGACCCCACGTCATTTAAAAAAAAATTAAAAAAAATTGGAAAGAACGATGTGGGGTCCCCCCCGATTTTCATAACCAGCCAGATACAACACAGCAGCAGCAGGCAGCATTACAAGGGTGGGAAGGGCCACTGTTTTTGGCCTTCCCCAGCCTAATGCTACCAGCCTGCGGCCACCCTGGTGCCTGCCCGTCACTACAGATGGTCGGGTACTGGTTCGTACCCGGCTCTTCCCAGTACTCCTGGTGGCGGTGGTTACCGGGGTAATAATGGGGGTTAGTGTTGGCCTCTGCACCTGCCAACATTAAGCCTCGCCTTAGTAATGGAGGTTGTCAATCAGCCAGCGGCCATTACTAAGGCGGTGATAATAAAGTTTAAAAAGATACAAGCACATAGAAAAAATATTTTATTGAAATAAAAAAACACAACCCTCATTAACCATTTTATTGAGAATAAAAAAAAACGCCGTCATTGAAGTCCTCGAATCCGACGTAGTCCAACAACCGAACCTGTAAAAAAACACAAACACAAAAAAATAATCAGTAACACATAAAGAAGCAAAATTATTATTCTTACCTATCCTGGGTCCAGCGCTGGAGACGCAATGTCTAATCCAATCATGTGTGATACTGTCTGCTGAGCTGTGTATCTAATCCAATCATATGTGATACTGTCTGCTGAGCTGTGTATCTAATGCAATCATGTGTGATACTGTCTGCTGGGCCCTGTATCTAATCCCGTCATGTGTGATACTGTCTGCTGGGCCCTGTATCTAATCGTATCTTGTGTGATACTGTCTGCTGAGCTGTGTATCTAATCCTATCATGTGTGGTACTGTCTGCTGACCCACTGTATCTAATCCCATCATGTGTGGTACTGTTTGCTGAGCCACTGTATCTAATCCTATCATGTGTGGTACTGTCTGCTGAGCCACTGTATCTAATCCTATCATGTGTGGTACTGTCTGCTGACCCACTGTATCTAATCCTATCATGTGTGATACTGTCTGCTGGGCCACTGTATCTAATCCTATCATGTGTGATACTGTCTGCCGAGCCACTGTATCTAATCCTATCATATGTGATACTGTCTGCTGAGCCACTGTATCTAATCCTATCATGTGTGATACTGTCTGCTGGGCCACTGTATCTAATCCTATCATGTGTGATACTGTCTGCTGAGCCACTGTATCTAATCCTATCCATAGTTGATAGGGTCGTAGTGCTATAGATATGCTATGCTGTCTCCTATACACACATTTTTTTTTGGGCGGACACATATGTATTGGGGATATTTCCCCTGACATTTTAAGCCCTGAGGGTATGTTCACACGGCAGCGTCCGTTACGGCTGAATTTACGGTGCTGTTTTCAGGAGAAAACAGCACCGTAATTTCAGCCGTAATGGCATGTGCAGGCGTCTTTCGCTGCGTCCATTACGGACGTAATTGGAGCTGTTTTTCTATGGAGTCCATGGAAAACGGCTCAATTTACGTCTGAAGAAGTGACAGGCACTTCTTTGACGCGGGCGTCTTTTTTACGCGCCGCCTTTTGACAGCGGCGCGTAAAAAAAATGACCGTCGGCACAGAACATTGTAAGACCCATTCACATGAATGGGCAGATGTTTGCCAACGCTTTTGAGACGCATTTTCGGACGTAATTCAATGCTAAAACGCCCGAATTACGTCTGTAAATAGGGTGTGTGAACCCAGCCATAGTGACGCCCCCGGCTGCTAGTGCTGCATTGTTGGGTCACTTAGGAGACCCAGCGATGCAGCTGAAAGCTGCGGACCGTCGGCCATGAGAAGTTTGCGGGGGGGCCCAGTAAGAATTCTTGCATCGGGGCCCATGAGCCTTTAGCTACGCCCCTGGTTAAACGGGTGAGATCGATACTAATGTCGATCTCACCCGGTCGAGCAGGGATGTTCCCAGCCCTCAGCTACGTCTGGCAGCTGAGAGCAGGGAGATTTGACAGCTCCCTGCTCTGTTTACTTTATTCTGATGCAGTGCCGTAAAAAGGCATATGCATCAGAATAAAGCCCGTTAGTGGCCGCCGTGAAAAGGCGTATTGGCGGTCACTAACGGGTTAATAAAGTTTGTAATAAATAAATGAAATTCCCAAGTAAATAAACATGAAAAACCCACTTTTTCCCCTTACAATTTGTTTTATTATGAAAAACCTGTAAAAAAGTTACACATTTGGTATTGCTGCGTCCGTAACAACCTCAACTATAAAGCTATTGCGCCCTTTAACCCGCTCGGCAAAAGGCGTAAACAATTTTTTTTAAAAAGTGCAAGAGTTGCTGTTTTCTGGGCATTCTGCCTTCAAAAAAAGGTGATAAAAAGTGATCAAAAAGTCGCATGTACACCAAAATGGTACCATTAAAAACTGCAAGTCTTCCTGCAAAAACAAAGCCCTGATACAGCTGCATCGGCGGAAAAATTAAAAAATTATGGCTCTTCAAATTTGGAGACACAAAAACAAATAATTTTGAGGAAAAAATGTTTTTTTACTTTATAAGACCTGATTCACACGTCCGTGGGACGGCCGTTGAAATAGCAGCCGTCCCACGGACCTATGTTTTTCAATGTGGCCGATCACACAGCCGTTGTTTGAACGGACCGTGTGAAGGGTCCGTGGGAAAATAGGGCATGTCCTATCTTTTCACGCATCACGCATCCCTCCATAGACTCTCAACTATGGTGGATGTGTCACATCGCGTCCCGCAGCGCTGAGCACAGATGCACCTCGGAATGTAAATTTAGGATGCCAAAAAGTGGCAAAATTGCTGGGGTTATTGCTTTTCCCCCCAAAAAAGTAGAAGAAAAAATTAAAACATTATGGTTCTCACAACTTGGCGACACAAAAAAATACATTCTTTTTACAAAAGTAATTTTATTGTGCAAAAAGTTGTATAATATAAAAAAGTGCTATAAATAGGTATCGCCAGAATCGTACTGACCCTCAGAATAAAGTCAACATGTAATTTATAACGCATGGTGAACGCTATATAAAGAAAACTAAATAAAACATGCCAGAATTGCAGTTTTTTGGTCATCTTGCTTCCCAAAAAATAGGATAAAAAGTGATCAAAAAGTCGCATGTACCCCAAAATGGTACCAATAAAAACGATAGCTCGTCCCGCAAATAGCGATAGCTATATCACTACGTCTATAAAAAATAAAATTAGTGAAGGCTTCCATAAGTCAGGAAATAAAATATATGCAGATGTGCAGGCCCGAGGGGAACATTTCTTCTGTTTCAAGAGGTGAATTATAAAGGTCCTAAAATTAGGGAACCAGGAATGGGAGGGCCCAAACATATCTGCTGGAAGCGAAAGTGTCCGCATTTCACCAAGACAACACTTCCCAACAAAATTCCCCAAACTGCAAAGGTGCGGAGTGCGGACCAAAAGGGGGATAAGGAAGGACATTTATCAGTTACACACCGGCCTGTGTAGAAAGGATTGTGTCACAGCGTAACACACATCTATGGATTATTTTACTGTTTTTTTTACCCAATCATTATACCACCTGACTATGCCCCTGATGTACTCTGCACAGCTTACATGTGCCCCCACATTATGTATATACATGTAGGGAAAAAAAGGGATATAATCTATTTCAACAATAGGTAGTTTAGCTGGGGGATGACTGGGGGAGGCAGCAATGCCTGGGTTAGGAGCTTTCTAGGATGTTTCTTGGGGAGCTATTAAAGGATGGGGGTGGGTAGGCAGGATAAGCGGAAAGGCTAGTTTGTGTTTTTGTTTTTTGTTTTATTTATTTATTTATTTTTATTTTTTTCTCTTTCTTTTTTATACATTTTTTGAAAATATTATCCTGGAATGTTAGAGGTCTAGGACATAGGCCAACAACAGAGACCTTTTCCATGACATTAATACACATATACACGTTATCATTATTGAAGCCGCAAAAATTATTTTTCTAAGGCTCCATTATGCATATTTATCATAGTATCCACATTATGAGATGGATTTTTTCGTTTTAATCTACAAAAAAATGCAGCCTCTGTTTCCATAACTTGCAGAGATCCCAATTACTAATATCTATAAGCATACTGCTGTCCTGTTTTATATTTACGATAATCGCTGAAGTGCGCAGGCGCTGACATGCGCATTGGTATATATAATTATAGGGGAGAAAACCTCACCAAACATGGCCGCCGACGACCTCATATCACCAGTGCGCATGCATGGACATGCGCAATGGGTTTCTGCCGGAAAGAGCGTTTATTTTAATGAAGATGTATTCCTCATTTGTGAAACGACAGACCTGCGCAGTTTGAAACTCAGGACGCCGGAAATAATACCACATAACAGCACACTGGAACATGGATCCACTGTATTACATGGCAATGTGGTTTTTAACAAATGTCACACATATGCACCTGTTTAATATTGTTTGTAACAATTAGCACTTTTGCACTTTATTCATACATCTGAGGAATTATTGCACTTGATCTGCTTAGAGAATGATCATTGTTGACACAATATGTATTTTTATATTCATTGATATGTACGGCATTTTTGCTGTTCTTTATTGTTTTGTATCAATCACCTGTTAATTGGGACTATTTGTTTAGCCTCCATATATACCACTGTTTTGTACACTGTTAACATGCTTGAGAAAGGCTCCTTGTATTGAGCCGAAACGTTGCACGAGGGCTATTAAAAGCGACTTTTTTCACCTTGATGTGGAGTGCTGCCTATCTTTGGACACATATTGGTTTACAATCTAGTTAAAAAGGGCGTGGCAGGATGCCGATTGAAGAGGACGTGTGAGGCCGGAGCTCCGCGCTACTTTCTCCATTAGCGGCTCAAACAGCAGCAAAAATTAACCTGGACACACGCTCCTTGTGCCTGCTTACCTCCCTTCAACCTGGGGCGTTCTGCAATAATGACGAGGAGTAAGAGGAAAGGTCAGGGTCCGCCGAAACTAACGGCTTTTTTCCCGCCAGTCTCCCAAGATGGCGCCGGAATACGCCGGAGACCTGCACAGCTACTAGCAGCTACGGAGGTGAGCACATTCCCTACTAGCAGCCTTACTATATCTCTGGCTCTGATAAACCTGCAGACGAGCAGACCACCCAGCCTCTCTCCGGAGAAACTACCCTTTCCTCCGTCCCTCTCCCCTGAGGGGAATTTTGTAGCTGCAGCGCTGCCTCCATCTGATCTCCCGGTCTGCACAATGACATTCAGTCAGCAATCTCCATTATGCATGCTAATATTACAGGAGGTGGGGGAGAGAACAGCTCATTTAGAAGAAAGTATGGAGGAATTTGTTAATGCTCACACTTATCTGGTTGGCACCCACAATGATATGGAGGATGATATTCCCATTATAAAGCTCAAGTTAGCTGACCTGGAAGATCGCTCCAGGAGAAACAATATCAGGTTCAGGAACATTCCTGAATCTGTCTCAGACACAAAACTACAGGATTCCTGACCGATTTATTTGTAGCTCTCATTCCTACAGCTAAGGAAAGAGATCTCCTTATTGACGGAGCCCACAGGGTTCCTAAACCAAAGAACCTTTCCTCCAGTGTGTCAAGGGATGTTCTTGCTCGTCTCCACTTCTACCACTTTAAGGAGACGATAATGAAGGCGGCAATCCATAAAAATTATCTTCCAGAACGCTTCCAACAAATCTCCTTATTTGCAGACCTCTCCCCTGCCACCCTCTCCAGGAGAAGACAATTTGCAGCATTCACTAAAATTTTGAGAGAACACAGAATTTCTTACAAATGGAGATACCCCGTGAAACTGATCATCATGCACAATGGCACTACTCATGTTGTCCTCGATCCAAAAGGTGCAGCCATTCTGACAAATTGGTCTCTCTACTAGCCACAAGATGGCGACTGATCCCCTCCCAAGAAAATACTCCTCCAACCCTTGCTCAGGAATGGATAAAATCAAAGGATGGCAAACACTCTCATGAGGCTACCTGAATTCAGGACTTACGGCCTCTCAGGTGCCACCTATTCCTATGGATAAGTTTCTCTCCGTTCCTTTAACCCCTTCCCGCCGCATAACTTTTTCAGATTTTCTATTTCATTTTTTCCTCCCCACCTTACAAAAGCCATAACTTTTGTATTTTTCCGTCGATATAGTCCTATGAGGGCTTGATTTTTGCGGGACGAGTTGTTGTTTTTCTTAGCACCATTTATTGTGCCATATAATGTGCTAGGAAACGGGAAAAAAAATATTTGTGGGGTAGAAAATGAAAAAAACAGAGATTCCTCCATAGTTGCAGGTCGTTGTTACGGAATTTACTGTGCAATTAATAGAACATGTTAACTTTATTCTGCGGGTTAATACGATTACGGCGATACCAAATATATATAGTTTTTTTCTATATTTTACTACTTTTACAAGTAAAAACCTAAGTCTAAAAATACAATTTATTTTGTCTCGCCAAATTCCAAGAGCCATAACTTTTTTTATTTTTCCGTCGATTAAGTGATATGAGGGCTTATTTTTTGCGGGATAAGCTGTAGTTTTTAATGATACCATTTTGGGGCACATGCAACGTTTTGATGACTTTTTATTGAATTTTTTTATGGGAGTTGAGGTGACCAAAAAATAGAGATTCTGGCGTTTACAATTTTTTGTTTTACGGCGTTCACCGTGCGGGTTAAATAATGATATATTATAATAGTTCCGACTTTTACGCGGCAATACTAATTATGTTTATTTATTTTTTTACTCTGCTCTAGGGGGAAAATGGGAAAAGGGGTTTTTTTTTTTTACTTTTAATTTGAATTTTATTTTTTTTGACATAACAAAAACCCTATTTTACTAATTTTTACTTTTTTTATTAGTCCCCCTATGGGACTTCAATCAGCGATCGTTAGATCACTTGCACGATATACTGCAATACTAATGTATTGCAGTATATCGTGATTCTGACAGGCTTCTATTAAGCTCTGCCGGAGGCAGGGTTTAATAGGAGTCCAAAGATGGCGGACCTGGGGGCCTTCATTAGGCCCCCAGGCAGCCATAGCAACTATCGCCACCCCAGAATTGCGTTGCGGAGGGGCGTGATGAGCTGTTAAAGGGGATCGCCCCCCTCTTTCTAACTATTTAAATGCTGCGGTCGCCATTTAACGAGTTAAACGAGTGGGTTCACGCTCGAGCGCGACCCCGCTCGTTACTCTGAAGTGTCAGCTGTAACATACAGGCGACATCAGCATCGTATGGAGCGCTCTATACTTCCCCTACCCGACTTTGGCATATGGATACGTCAAATGTCGGGAAGGGGTTAAATCTTACAGCTGACATTTCTTATATACATAAAATAAGTGAACTACCTTTGCTTCATTCCTCTGATTGAAGGTGCCGGAGCTCCTTCTGCCTCTAATTGGTAATCTTTGCTCTTCTTACTATGTGGAACCACCCTCCATTTTGGGTTGCCTTACCTGTGGTTTCCCAAGGGTTCATTTTGAACCTGGACAGTAATTTTCTGCTATATTGTATGGTGCTTCGTTTATTTTATTATGTTTTGTATTACTGTTTTACATGTTTTTTAATTTTTTAAAAATTTTCATTTAATGTCATAAAATGGTCAAAATTCATTAATCAGGCTGCTCTGCGCTCTCACTCTTCCTTTCTATATCTAAGGGTTAACTCAACTACTCTATATATGTATAAATGGTGTTTAAAACATCCTCCCTGAACGTTAGGGGACTTAAAGAGGCTCTGTCACCACATTATAAGTTCCCTATCTTCTACATAGTCTGATCGGCGCTGTAATGTAGATTACAGCAGTGTTTTTTATTTAGAAAAACTATCATTTGTGACGGAGTTATGACATATTTAACTTTTATGCTAATGACTTTCTTAATGCCCAACTGGGCGTGTTTTACTTTTTGACCAAATGGGCGTTGTGGAGAGAAGTGTATGACGCTGACCAATTAGCGTCATACACTTCTCTCCATTCATTTACACAGCACATAGTGATCTTACTAGATCACTATGTGCAGCCAGATACACACACATTAACGTTACTGAAGTGTCCTGACAGTGAATAGACATCACCTCCAGCCAGGACGCGATGTCTATTCACAATCCTGACACTTCGCTAACGTTTGTGTGTGATTTACAGCACAGCAAGCGTAATCCCGCTGTAGATGACATTTTACAGCGTAATCCAACGAGACTACACTTGCTGTGCTGTAAATCACATACAAACGTTACCGAAGTGTTAGGGTTCTGAATAGACATCACGTCCTGGCTGGTAGTGATGTCTATTTACTGTCAGGACACTTCAGTAACATTAGTGTGTTTGTATGTGGCTGCACATAGTGATCTAGTAAGATCACTATGTGCAGAGTAAATGAATGGAGAGAAGTGTATGACGCTGATTGGTCAGCGTCATACACTTCTCTCCACAATGCCCACTTGGTCAAAAAGTAAAACACGCCCAGTTGGGCATTAAGAAAGTCATTAGTAGAGATGAGCGAACTTATGAAAAGTTTGGTTCGGCTAGTTCGCCGAATTTCACGAAAAAGTTTGATTCGGAACCTGTAATTTCCGTGCGCCGAGCATGGTACTGTCCAGGGTGCTGATAGAGTTAATGGGCTGCACTAACTCTTTCAGCAACCTTGACAGTACATGCTCGGTGCGCGGAAAATACCATTTTATTGTAATAAAAAAAATAAAAAAATAATACGTTCATACTTACTTTCCTCCTGTCCGGCCTCCAGCGATGACGTTTCATCCATGTCGCCGCTGCAGCCAATCACAGGCTGTAGTGGCGGTCACGCACGTCAGGATGACGTCAGAAGGCCGGCCTCCAGGGATGACGCTTCATCCCACGTGACCGCCTCTGCAGCCAACCACAGGCTGCAGCGCTCTCTGCAGCCAATCACAGGCTGCAGCGGCCTCTGCAGCCAATCACACGCTCCTCTCCATAAAAATACTTGCCATCTTCCTTCTACTTGGCGCCGCTCGCATTCATAGTAACAATGCGTTGTGGCGCAGATAACGTAATCATATCAGGCACACGTGATTACGTCATCTGCGCCCACCGCTCTGTTATTGTGAATGGGAGCAGTAAGAAGAAAAGTGACGGGACCATTCAAATCTTCGTGGGAACGTCTTAGGTGAGTTTATTTATGTATGTATGTTTGCATGTATGTATGTATGTATTTTGTCATGTATGTATGTTGTCATGTATGTATGTTGTCATGTATGTATGTGTATATGTGCATGTATGTTTGCATGTATGTATGTTTGCATGTATGTATGTTGGCATGTATGTATGTTGTCATATATGTATGTATGTGTGTATGTATGTATGTTGTCATGTATGTATGTATGTATATATGTATATATGTGCATGTATGTTTGCATGTATGTTGGCATGTATGTATACATGTGCATGTTTGTATATATATATTTGCATGTATATATTTGCATGTATATATTTGCATGTATGTATGTATGTATGTATGTTTGCATGTATGTATGCATGTATGTATGTATGTTGGCATATATGTATGTTTGCATGTATGTATGTTAGCATGTATGTATGTTGGCATGTATGTATGTTGGCATGTACGTATGTATATATGTGTGTGTATGTATGTATGTTTGCATGTATTTATTGTTGAATGTATGTTTGTATGTATGTTTATATGTATGTGCATGTATGTAATTATGTTTACATGTATTTATGTTTGCATGTACATATTTGCATGTATGTATGTATGTATGTATGTATGTATGTATGTATGTATGTTTGTATGTATGTTTGCATGTATGTATGTTGGCATGTGTGTATGTTGACATGTATATATGTATATATGTGCATGTATGTATGTTTGCATGTTTTTATTTTTGCATGTATGTTTGCATGTATGTTTATATATATATATGTGCATGTATGTAATTATGTTTGCATGTATTTATGTTTGCATGTATATTTGTGCATGCTTGTATATATTTATGTATGTATGTATGTATGTATGTATGTATGTATGTATCTTTGCATGTTTGTTTGTATGTATGTATGTTTTCATGTGTGTGTGTATGCATGTATGTATGTATGATAGTTTGCATGTATATATGTATATATGTGTGCATGTTTGCATGTATGTATATTTGCATGTATATATGTGCATGCTTGTATATATGTATGTATGTTTGTATATATGTATGTATGTATGTATGTATGTTTGCATGTATGTTTGTTTGTATATATGTCTGTATGGCCATGTATGATACTGTCTGTTGGCGCCCTGTATCTAAGTCAACTTCGCGGCAGGCTTCTATACATGGTATAACAGTCAGTATCACACATTAAACTGAATCTAAGCCTACGACATGTTTTATTTCATTTATTTTTTTATTTTATTTTTTACAGGTTTGGTGTTTGGACTACGTCGGTTTCGAGGACTACTTAGATGACGTTTTTTTTTCTACAATAAAATGGTTAATGAGGGTTGTGTTGGGGGTGCTTTATTTCAATAAAATATTTTATCTATATCTTTGTCTTTTCTTTTCAAATTTTATTACTACCACTTTAGTAATGGCTGCTGTCTGAGTGACAACATCCATTACTAAGGCGAGGCTTAGTGTTAGCCGGTGCAGAGGCTAACACTAACCACCATTATTACCCCGGTAATAATCCAGTACCCGACCATCTGTTGTGATGGTAGGGCTCTGGGGCGGCCGCAGGCTGGTATTATGAGGCTGGGAAGGGCCAAAAACTGTGGACCTTCCCACCCTTGTAATGCTAGGCTGCTGCTGCTGTGTTGTATCTTGCTGGTTATAAAAGTGGGGGGCACCCCACGTCATTTTTTTAAATTATTTATTTATTAATTTTTAATTTAAAAAAAAAAAGACATGGGGTTCCACCCAATTTATCATAACCAGCCACATACAACACAGTGTTATTAGCCTGGGAATGGACAAAACCAGTGGCCCTTCCCACCCATGTAATGCCAGACTGCTGTGGCCTTGTATATGGCTGGTTATTAAAAATGTGGGGGACCCGTCTATTGTTAAATTTGTTAAATTAAAAAAAAAACGACGTGGGGGTACCCCCCATTTTTATTACCACCCGATACAACCCAGCAGCAGCAGCAGCAGCAGCCTAGCATTACAAGGGTGGGAAGGTCCACTGTTTTTGGCCCTTCCCAGCCTCATAATACCAGACTACGGCCGCCCCAGTACCCGACCATCACAACAGATGGTCGGGTACTGGATCGTACCAAGCTCTTCCTGGCACCCCTGGTGGTGGTGGGTACCGGGGTAATAATGGGTGGTTAGTGCTAGCCTCTGCACCGGCTAACACTAAGTACCGCCTTAATAATGGACGCTGTCAATCATTATCTAGGCACTAATAAAGTTTAAAAAAAAAACACAAAGACAATTCTTTTTTATTGAAATAAGAAATCCCCAACAAAACCCTCGTTAACCATTTTATTAAAATGTGAAAAAACGTAGATCTACGCAGTAGCCCAACGAATCGAAGATGTAGTCCAATTGGTACATCAAAATCTGCAACAACATAAAAAAACAGTTATTAATGTGAACAATACCAATACCTCTACTCACCTACACACATATATACACGCACACACAAACAAACAACCATACACAAACATACAAATATATACACAAACACAACAAGATATACACACACACACACACACATAAACAGACAAACACACACACACACATATACACGAACTCACACATATACAAACAAAAACACACATATCCAAACACACACACATACACGAACACACACGTATACACAAACACACACACACACACACACACACACACACACATACACAAACACATATACACAGTTATACACAAACACAACAAGATATACACAAACACACACACACCTAAAGAGACAAACACACACACACATATACACACACATATACACGAACTAACACATATACACAACACATATACAAACAAACACATGTACACAAACAGACCCATATACACACAAACACACACACACACACACAAACATATACACAAACGCATATACACAAACACACCCATATATACACAAACACACAAACACATAAACACACAAACACACACCTATATACACACACATATACACAAACACACATATACAAAAACACACACACACAAACATCTACACACAAACATATGCACAAACACATATGCACAAACAAACCCATATATACACAAACACACACACATACACAAACACATATAAAAACAAAAACAGACAAAGACACATACCCAAACACACATATATACACAAACACACACATACACAAACACACACACACACACATATATATATATATATATATATATATATATATACATACCGTGCGACTGGTGTCTCGCCTGGTGTCTCGCCTGGTGTCTCGCCGTGCATCTACGGCGCATGCGCCGAGATGCGCGTTCACAAGATAAATGACATCCTCTCCTCAGGAAGGAGAGGATGTCATTACGCATGCGCGGCCACCGCTAAAGGTAAATAGCGGTGGCCGGGAACCTAGACAACGCGCAAGATACAAAGAGGGACCGACCTAGACTTCAATCAAGAATCGCAGGAAAACGACATCGCTGGGCGACGGACAGGTAATTAGAAAACTTCTTATTTTTACATGGGGGAGCTTCATAGCTACATTTATCAACTTGGGAATAACCCTTTAAACTCTGTGGACAGGTCAGGATCCTGTTTCTTTTAAATGCTGCTGGGGAACCCGCTCGATCCACTATATAAGGCTGCGCTACAGAGTATTTAAAAGAAACAGGATCCTGACCTGTCCATAGAGTTTAAGGCAGCACAGAGTATTTCAGGAGATGAGCGTGCATATTCAGTGCTGCTGTGAACTCTGCTCTTACCATTACGTAGCTCAGTTGTACCTCTCCTCCACTCCTGTCCTCAACAACACCTTCACATGATTGGCAAGTCACCACGTAATGGTAAGAGCATAGTTCACAGCAGCACAGAGTATTTCAGGAGATGAGCGTGCGGATCTTGTGCGGGGTGGTGACTTGCCAATCATGTGAAGGTGTTATTGAGGACAGGAGTGGAGGAGAGGTAACAGACTGAGCTACGTAATGGTAAGAGCAGAGTTCACAGCAGCACAGAGTATTTCAGGAGTATTTCAGGAGAGGAGTGTGCAGATTCTGTACCCGTTGACACAGTACCCGTCTGACATGTGTTACTTCATGTGGTAATAACGTTTTAATGCTTTTACCTGTCCAAGCGATTCTGAGATTGTTTTCTCGTGACATGTTGTACTTTATGTTAGTGAAAAAATTTGGTCGATAAGTTCAGTATTTATTTCTGAAAAACACCAAAATTTAGACAAATTAGCCAAAAATGAAAATTTTTCTAAATTTCAACGTATCTGCCGGTAAAACAGATAGTAATACCACACAAAATAGTTACTAGTTAACATTTCCCATATGTCTACTTTATGTTTGCATCGTTTTTTGAACATCCTTTTATTTTTCTAGGACGTTACGAGGCTTAGAACTTTAACAGCAATTTCTCATATTTTAAAGAAAATTTAAAATGGCCATTTTTTCAGGGACCAGTCCAGTTCTGAAGTGGCTTTGAGGGCCTTATGTATTAGAAAATCCCCAGACGTCACCCCATTTTGAAAACGGCACCCCTCAAGGTATTCGAATTAGCATTCAATAAGTGTTTTAACCCTTTAGGCGTTACAGGAATTAAAGCAAAGTATCATTTCTAATACATTTTTTTTCGTAACACAGAAGGTTTTACCAGAGAAATGCAACTCAATATTTATTGCCCAGATTCTGTAGTTTTTGGCTCTAGTGTGGTAATGGACTGAAACACAGGCCTCAGAAGCTGTGCCTCACTATCCAAACACTATGCCTCCATGTTTTACACTCTACACTCACTTTTTTTGTTTCACTCACAGCCCTGATTTCTACACACTACACTTAGTCATGTCCCCTATACCTCACATGTGCACTATACACAGTACTTTATTATTTATTTATTATTATTACACATTTACTTCCATGCCCAACACACCACTCCCCTCAAGGTTAGTGGGAGTGGCTATCATTATTTAAACACACCTGGGCACTTCCCATCAACAGCATTCTCTGACCTGGTTGCGTCCTGTTTGGAACGGGTATTTTACCCACCACCTAATCTGTGAGTATGGCCTTTTCTGTGGTTTCAATATTTATTGCCCATATTCTTCAGTTTTTGCCTCTAGTGTGGTAATGGACTGAAACACAGGCCTCAGAAGCAAAGGACCACCCAGTGGACTTTGGGCCTCCTTTTTGTAGAATATATTTTAGGCACCTTGTCAGATATGAAGAGGTCTTGTGGTGCCAAAACAGTGGAAACACCCCAAAATTTACCCCATTTTGGAAACTACAACCCTCAAGGATTTATCTAGGGGTATAGTTAGCATTTTAAACACACAGGTTTTTTTGCAGAATTTAGTGGAATTAGGCAGTGAAAATGAAAATCAACTTTTTTTCTGAAAAAGCATAGAAGTTTTAAATTTTTACAAGGAATAAAGGAAAAAAAGAACCACAACATTTGTAAAGCAATGTCTCCCGATTACGACAATACCCCATATGTGGTAATAAACTGCTGATTAGACCCATGGCGGTGCTCAGGAGGGAAGGAGCGCCATTTGGATTTTGGAACATGGATTTTGCTGGATTGTTTTTCGGTGCCATGCCGCGTTTGCAACGCCCTGGAGGGACCAAAACAGTGGAAACCCCCCAAGTTACCCCATTTTAGAAACACCCCTCAAGCAATTTTTTTTAGGGGTATAGTGAGCATTCAGACCCCACGGGTCTTTTGCAGAATTTATTAGAATTAGGCCGTGAAAATGAATATCACAATTTTTTCCCACTAAAATGTTGATTTTTCTCATTTTCACAAGGGATAAAGGAGAAAAAAACAACCAATCTTTCTAAAGCAATTTCTCCCGAGTACGGAAATAGCCCACATGTGGTCAAAAGTGTTTTTTTTCATTAGAAATGAGTTAACCCTTTCAGGACTGATCCATTTTTTGCTTTCTTTTTGTTTTTCCCTCCCCACGTTCTTAGAGCCATAACTTTTTCTTTTTCGGTCAGTAGAGTAATGTGAGGGCTTATTTCTTGCGGGAGGAATTGTAGTTTCTATTGACACCATTTAAAGTACCATAAAATGTACTGGGAAACTGAAAAAAAATTATTTGCGGGCTGATATAGGAAAAAAATCTGATTTCCATTTTTTGGGTTTTCGTTTTTACTGCTTTCGACGTGCGGTAAAAACGAAAAATACAGCGATTTTGGCGGTTTAAATTATTTACGTTTTTTACGGTGTTCACCGTGCGAGTTAAATAATGGTATATTGTAATAGTTCGGCCTTTTACGGACGTAGCGATACCAAGTTATTTTTTTTTTTTTACATTACTTTAGAAGAAAAATGGGAAAAGGTGTTTTTTTTTTTACTTTAAACTTTTTTCTTTCTCACTACTAATAACTTTAATTCTTCTACACATTTTATTAGTCCCCTTAGGGGACTTGAACCAGCGATCATTGGATCGTGGGTACAATGACTGCAATACTAATGTATTGCAGTATATTGTTATTTTTACAGGCTTCTGTAACCGCACGATCGCTGTTCCTGTCCGTTAGTCCTGGGTGTCAGCTGTAATACACAGCCGACACCCGCAGCGTATGGAGCGGGCTCAGCATGTGAGCCCGCTCCATACATCAACCGCCGCACCATGACGTGCTATTAAGTCATAGTGCGCAAAGGGATTAATGCACAGCGGATGGTGTGAATATTGCAATTTTCCACTGATATGCCATTTTAGTGCATAATATGTTGTGCCCAGTTTGTACCACTGAAGACAAATACCTCATAAAACGTTAAGCGGGTTCAATCGGGTATGGCGATGCCATATATGTGTGCGCAAACTGCTGTTTGTGCACGCTGCATGGCTCAGAAGGGAGGGACGCCATTTTGCTTTTGGAGCGCAGATTTTGCTTTGTAATAGTTTTGTTTGGGATTTTGCTGGTATTTCAGTTTATAATGTGGGGGCATTGTTAATCTGTGCGGAGAACATCCGGGCATAATACGAGGGTATAATAATGCAGTAAATAAATAATAATTCATAGAAGTGTGGCCGGTGTCGATCTGATAAATGGCGCCTGATCTTATCCGCTTTTGGAACACTCTGCACATTTTGCATCGGCATATTCTGAGAGCCAGAACTTTTTTATTTTTTCACCACCGGAGCTGTGTGAGGGCTTATTTGTTGCGGGGCAATTTGTACTTTTCATTGGTACCATTTTGGGATACATGTGATTTTTTTGATCATCTTCTATTCAATTTTTTTGCAAGCCAGGTGACCATAAACAAGCAATTCTGACAATGTTTTTTAGTTTATTTTTTGCGGCGTTCACCGTGTGCTATAAATGACAATTTTACTTTATTCTCTTTTTTCTTTAATCACTTTTTTATAAAATAAATTATTTTTTTGTGTCACCATATTCTGAGAGCCATAACTTTTTTTATTTTTCAGTCAAAATAGCTGTGTACGGGCTGGTTTTTTGCGGGACAGGTTGTAGTTTTTATTCGTACTATTTTCGGGAACATGCGACTTTTTGATTATCTATTTTGGAAGGGGTGGTGACCAGAAAATAGCGATTCTGGTGTAGTTTTTTATTGATTTTTTTTGGGGTGTTCATCGAGCGAGAAAAATAACATTATAGTTTTATAGTTGGGGTCGTTATGAACGCGGTGATACCAGATATGTGTACTTTTTTTAACGTGTTCATTTTTTTCCTATAATGAAATTCTTATTATAGGAAAAAAGCAGTGTTTGTTTATATAACTTATGACTTTTATTTTTACACTTTTTTTAAAACATTTTTATTACTGTTTTTTTATTTTTTCACATGTCCCACTACGGGACATTTAGACTTGCAGCTTTGATCGCTGCTAGAGTATATTACACTAGCTACGTAGTGTAATGTATTCTAACTGTCATTGTGATGTGACAGTCGCACTGACAGGAAGACTCGATGGACCGGCCGGGGGCTGCTCCTCCGAGGCTTCTGTACATTTCAACCCGGAGGTCATTGTCTGGCCTCCGATTGCCATGACAAGCATCGGCAGCCCCCACAATCACTTCGTGGGGGCTGCCGATGTGCTTCAAACCCCTTAAATGTGGCAAACGCAATCTGTCGCGGCATTTATGGGTTAATTGCTGAAATTAGCGGCGATGGTACGCTGACAGGCAAGACTGGAGTGTCAGCTGACCTCCCGGTTCCCGGACACTGTCCGTTAGGAACTACTCTGCAACTGTACGTCCTGATGCGGGAAGCAAGCCCTCTACAGGACGTACAGTTGCCGCGCAGCGCGTGAAGAGGTTAATGACCAAGCCAGATTTGTCAAATCTGGTATGTCTGAATTTATCAAAGAATAACTCTGCAATAGTTTTGCATATCCAAGGAATTCTGACTTTGTTTTTTCGTCACATGTTGTACTTTATTTTAGTGGTAAAAGTAGACTGATACAATTTGCGTAAATTAATGAAAGAATACAAAAATGTATGACATTTTGTAAAAATTAACATTTTTCCCTATTTGGAACTTGCAATATGTCACATATGTGTACTTACATACTGTACATTTTTTTTAATTAAATATATATATTTCCATCTCTTTACTCTATTTTGGCAGCAATTTTGAAAAAATAAAATACATTTTGAACAATTTAGAAGAATTATAGATGTAATAATAATTTTATACATTTTGTTTTCCTGCTCCAAGACAGGTTTTCAGGGCCTCATAGGGGTCAGAATGACGGAAACCCCCACAAATGACCCCATTTTTAAAACTTTACCTCTTAAGGTATTTATCTAGGGGTGTAGTGAGTATTTTGACCCCACAGTTTTTTGTAAGAACTCATGCAAAGCAGGTGAAAAAAAAAAAAAAATTCCACTTTTTCCACCAATGTGTTATTGTAAAGACAGATTTATTTGTAAAGCGAACATGAGAATGAAGAAACACACCCCAAAATCCATCACCCTGTTTCTCCTGTTTTCAAAAGTACCCTCATTGTGGCCCTAAAACGCTGCCTGGACGCATGGCAGGGCCCAAAAGGAAGGGAGCACATGGAGGCTTTCAGGGCACAATTGAATAAATTATAGGTCCCATATCATGCATTTAGAGGCAATGAGCTGCCTGAGCAAAAAAAAAAACACCCAGAAATGACCCCATTTTAAAAACTAGACCCCTAAAGGTATTCATCTAGTGGTGTAGTGAGCATGCAAAAGAGAAGTGAAGCTGTGTATTCATAACGGATGCATGTCGCTATAGACGTATTTGCCTGTACTTATGACCATATCTTGCTAAAGAAGCAGTTGTCCCTCATCTGTGCCATTATGATGTCATTGTGGACAGAATTCTGTCCTAATATAAAATCAGTCAGAGAGGAAAAAATAAACTATACTGGAGTGACGGGCAATATCTTCAAAAAAAAGGGAGGAAAATGTATCCAACTATGTTGCAAACTCGAGTCTGTTCACTGAACACCTGCGCGGCTGTCATGACAAGGTTTTTTTTTTCAGTGACTGGTTGTACAACGTCTCTTTAGCTCCATCAATCCCTATATGAGGGATGAACGTGCCAAGTGACGCGGTACACCATAACAGGCCCCTGCCCGGCAAGGTAGGAACCGCTATGTGCACAAAACAACCAACGGTTAAAGTATATATAAAGGGGCAGTGTCCAAAACCATCTATAGGAACAGTAAGGGTATGTTCACACAGGCGATTTTCAGCCGTTTTTCGAGCCATAAACGCCCCAAAAAACGGCTAAACATGCGTGAGCTGAACACCTCCAAACATCTGCCCATTGATTTCAATGGGAAAACGGCGTTCCGTTCCCACGGGGCGTATTTTACGCGCCCGTTTTTAAAGAAGGCCGCGTAAAATAAAGCCTCGTAAAAAGAAGTGCATGTCACTTCTTGAGCCGTTTTTGGAGCCGTTTTTCATTGACTCAATAGAAAAACAGCTCCAAGAACGGCCGTAAAAAACGCCGCAAAAAACGCAAGTTGCTTAAAAAACAGCTGAAAATCAGGAGCTGTTTTGGCTTGAAAACAGCTCCGTATTTTCAGACGTTTTTTTTAAGCGTGTGAATATACCCTAAAGGATCCCCAAAATGATGTCAGTATTTCCAGAAGCATTGTCGTGTGCAGGAGGTCCTGCGAAAACCCAAATGTAGTAAAGCCCATAGTGTATTGATTAGGAACAGATTGATTATTAGTGATCCTCCAAATAAAAAAAAAAGATCATGCCCGTATCACCAATTAGAAATATTAATAAAAATAACAGCTTTGTTCAAAAGAAACAAAATGATCTAAAGTATGAAAGGGTTAAAATATTTTCTGAATAAATAAACTCTACTACCTCTCCCAAAATTATTCCTCCCAACTTGGAAAGCCCGCAAACTAAAATGAAAATATAAATTAAAATTGAGTTGAAATGGGCACATCGGGCAGTAGAAGCGACTATCCCTCCTCCTTCCATGCTTACTGGAAATCCGGCGCCTTTTTTTGGGGATATCTTTGCGTCTCGGTGGAAGGGACGGGGTGAAGAAAATGGCGCTCTGCAAGACTTTGCACATCCTCAGACTTGTAGGGTTATGCAGGGTCATTGGAGTAAAATAGGAGACGCTCAATAACCTCCTCCTGGAACTGGAGGAAGGTGAGCGTTCCTTGTGTTTTTTTATAAAGTACAAACCCATTATAGGTAGTGATCTGAATTAGGTAGATTGCTACCTTTTTGTACCAGGCCCTGGTCTTCCGCTTCACCAAATACAGTTGAAGCATCTGGTCCGACAGATCTACACCCCCATGAATTTATTGTACTCTGTCACACAGACAGGCCTACGCTTTTCCACGATGGCCCCCTCTCTCTAACAGCCACCGTGGTGCCTGGATGCATAGTGGACAACATATAGATGTCCTTCTTCTCATTCCACTTTACTACAAGTAACTGCTCGC
The DNA here is from genome assembly GCF_050947455.1 of Rhinoderma darwinii. Lineage (NCBI taxonomy): Eukaryota > Metazoa > Chordata > Amphibia > Anura > Rhinodermatidae > Rhinoderma > Rhinoderma darwinii. The sequence goes on along the minus strand of NC_134691.1, from coordinate 44,592,358 downwards.
TAACCAGTGTGAATGACGCCCCCCTTTCCACACGTCTGGACACCAATTGCTTTGGGAATCCCACCCTGTTTTTATGGACTGTTTAGCAGGCCCCTGTATTTGCAGCATGGAGGGATTTAAAAAGGGGGACACTGCTATAAAATTATCAGTGTAGACGTGGTACCCTTGGTGCAGGAATGGCACCATTAGGTCCCACACAATTTTGCCGGATGTGCCAATTGTCTATGGGCAGCCTGGGGGATTAATTTGGCGGTCTTTGCCTTCATAGATCAAGAAACCACAGGTGTAACCTGTTGTGCTCTCGCACACTTTATATAGTTTAACGCCATATTTTGCACTTTTGGAGGGGATGAACTGCCGGAATGAAAGACGGTCTTTGTAGCTAATCAGGGATTCATCCACCGATAAATTTTGATCTGGTGTGTAGGATTTGAGGAAAGATTCTTGTAGGAGGGAAATTAAAGGCCTCAATTTATTAAGGCGACCGTAGCTTGGGTAATTTCTTTGGGGGACTTGGGAGGTATCTGTAAAATACATGAAGCGCATTATAGATTCATATCGGTATCGGGACATAAATGCTGCAAATACAGGGGTAGTGTGGACAGCTCTTGATGCCCAGTAGGAGCGGATAGTTGTTTTTTTGACCAACCCCATATTTAGAGTTAGGCCTAAAAAAAAATTAAGCTCAGGGACACTAGTAGGGGTCCATGATGAGTAGATGGATGTGGGTTTCTGTGCAATAAACTGTATTGCATAGATATATGTCTATTGGACAATTAACTCCAGGACTTGGTCACTGACAAATATGTGGAAGAAGTTCAAAGGGGTATAATTAGCAACATCCACATTTATTCCTGGGATTGCTGACAGTTACGGGACCTGGTCTGATGTATGGAGGTCTAGACACCTGGATACACAGCAATTGTGTTACTCTAAATCTTCGGATAGACTCTCTCTGATAGATCTATCAATTGCTAATGAGAAATGCGAGAATAATTAAAAAAGTTCAATATGAGACAAGAGGTTTATCCAATCACTTGCCAATGTTGGTAGAGATCCTTTCTAGAAAATGGGGACAATGCCATTTTGAGATTAAGTATTTTACAATACAGGACATTTGGACAACACCATAAAACAGTAGTTCAGCTTTTTTTTTCTTCCGTGAACGTAGGTTCTGCTCCTATATCCGTTGTCTGGGAGGCTTTTAAAGCATTCTTTAGAGGCACGATGGCTTCTTTACAAACATGGAATCCCATATGAGGAGTATATTGGGTATCAATATTAACTTATGACAGTTATTCCTCTATTGGTGAGTCCGGACCAGACTGGTTTCCTTCCTGGTAATTCAATCTCCTGTAATCTTAGAAAGGCCTTCACTAATATCCAATATGGCGGTATCAGTTTTCCAAAGGGTGCATTATTGTCTCTAGATGCTTGTAAAGCGTTTGATACGGTGGAATGGGACTTGTTATGGGAGGTACTTCGGTCATTTGGCATTGGGGATAATTTGGTGAAATTGTCTCGAGGCACTAGACAGGGGTGCCCCATTTCCCAATTTCTGTCTCTCCTGCTTATCGAGGTCTTGGCTGTTAATATAAGAAAAGATAGTCGTATAAAAGGCTTTTTGAGGGGCGATATTAAAGAAAAATATTCTTATATGCTGATGACATGTTATTATTCCTTAGAGATACATCTGATATTGTTCATGTCATTGAAGTATATGAGACCTTTGGCGAGTTTTCAGGAGTTCAGATCAACTGTGATAAATCATTATTGATGGTTTTTGACTCCAAGTATGTATTAAAGGCTTCAGCTGGTCGACTCTATTCAATACTTACGCATTAGAATTTCAAGGATAATAACAGATTATGTGCCACTAAATATTCTTCCATTATTTTTTACTTTATGACACAAGGTTAGAATCTGGAATATGATATTACCCCAATATGCGTCACGAATAGCACTAATTAAAAGGGTAATTTTGCTGTTGGTACTTCATACTTTTGATAATGCGCTATTATGGATACCTAGAACTATTTTTATAACTCTCCAAGCAATTATTCAGGAACTTATTGTATTAAATATAATAGACTTTGTCGACCAGTTCAGGAGGGGGTTTTGCCCTCCCGGAATTCTCGAAATATTTTTTGGCATCTCAATTGCAACCCTTTTTGTATTGAAAGCACTTGACTGTCAACAAAATAATATTGCTTGAGAGGGGGGTGGGTGGTCAGGATTGGAGTGTTTTTCAAATATTAGAGCTAGGGGCTTTGAATAGTTCCCAATACTTCTCTGACCCTTTGTTAAAATTATATGTTAAAGTCTGGCAATTATCACATTTATTTGATAATTGCAACCAGAGGAGCTTCCAGGATCCCCAGATGGATTTTGGATTATCAAAAAATTGCTAGTTATCGTATCTTCAATTATATCCTGCATGGAATGTCACCAAAGATAAACACAAATTTAGAATTAAACCATTTCCCGTTGGGGATATGTTATAAAATAAACTAAGTAATAGGGTAATTTCACTATGCTAAAATTTGGGATGGAAAAATAATATGGAATTAACGAACTAAAATAAGTCGATGAGTGATTTGGGTTCAATTAATGAATCTCAATATGAATCGATTCACAATAATTTGGATTATGTTTCACATAATATGGCACATAGATTTTCTCACTATATGGTACATGCCTAAAAAATTAGTTAACCTGGGATTTAGATCCATTGATAGCTGTCCAAAGTGTGGCTCTTTGGGAGCAGATTTGATTCACTTACTTTGGAGATGCCCAAGTTATTGGTGTCACTTACTCAGGGATCACAACTTTTGATACAGATTATGATGAAAGTTTGATTTTGCTAGATGACTGGAATTGATACTATATATAATAAAATACAGGTAATACTAACTCTTCAATTACTGTTCTTGGCAGGTTAGAAATACTTAAAACATGGATATCTGGTAACCCCCCACTTTTTCTCATATGGAAGAAGCAGATTTACAAGACAATACTTTATGAAAAGGTTTACTATGCTGAGGAGGCTAGAAGTAGTTATTTCAAATCTAAATGGCAACCATGTATTGAAACCTTGGAACAAACTGACAGAAACTTTGTCCTAGAGATTAAGTACATTTGTGGTATTTATTTATGAATTTATTTATTTATTTATTTATTTTTAAAAATGTTCTCCTTTCCAGGTAAGGGGTGGGGGGAGTTGGCTTTAAAAATAACTGAAATTTGGGTAAATTATATAGGTAGCAATAATAGTTATACTATTCTAAAAAATGTTTTGTTAAGAATCAAATATTGCTCTGTTTTGGATAAAATAAAACATATAAACTGTTTAAAAAAAAAAAAAAGGCCCCATGATGTCCCATCTGTTCAACCGCCAATTGCCATATAATAGGGGACTTGAAAATGATGTGAAAGGAATGTAACAAGGAGATATTAAGGAAGGACAACAAAAAAGACAGTAGGAACCCCACTATTGACAACTGGGTATAAAGAAATATATCCAGCTAGGTCTGGGAGATTCCCCAAACCAGAAGCTTGATACCTACATGGGGAAAGTGACAGGCGTAGAAGGCGTAGAAGGTGACTCAGCTCCTATTCGTAGTAACAAATTACGTAAGGGTAGAGTAAGCTGGTCCAAATTTATAATTACAATACTGATAGCGTTTTCTGATCAATTACGTGTGGACACAGTAGGAAAGGAAACAAATCTCGACCGAGCACGACCACCAGGCCACCGCAGGAGAGGGACAAGCCCTCACCCTCAGCGACCCCCACCGAGCAAACCCGAGATTCATCAATTCAAGTATTAATAAATGCAATGCAATACAATAACTCAAATCAGCTATCTTCACTTGAAGAAAACAGAACATTAAATGGAAAGTAAAGCATTGTTGAGACATTAAGCAGACATTGAGCGGGTTCTCAGGAGGTAGTAACCTCCGGCCATGAGGTCAGAAGTCATAGGGATATCGTCGCCTTGACAGTCTCTGAGGCAACCCGGTAGGTGATGAAGGGGTCTGAGGATGAACTGGTTGGGCTCTCGGCTCAAAGTGAAAAACGATATCCAGTGAGACAATTGAAGATGTGGGAGATAGCAAGTCACCTGGAACACGAAGAGTCAAAGAGCGTCCATCATGGCGCACTGTTAGAGCGAAGGGGAATCCCCAACGAAATGACAAGCTGCGGTCTTTGAGGACATTAGTGAGAGGGCAGGGAGCTGCTCTCATAGTCAACGTGTATCTGGAAAGGTCCGGGAGAATCTGGAGTAAGTGACCATCAAATGTAGCTGCAGGATGTTCTCTGGCTTTCATGAGTATCTCCTCTTTTATCCTGTAGTGATGCACTCGACAAATGATGTCTCGCGGTTTGTTGGGGACTGGATCCCGAGGACGGAGGGCTCTATGGGCCCTGTCAAGTTCAATCTTGGTGGAAGGAGGAGAGTACAGGATGCCATTGAAGATACATACTAATGTTCAAGCACGATCTTGGGTGGTTACAGTTTCTGGAAGGCCTCTGATGCGGAGAGTATTCAGCCTGTTACGGTTTTTCAAATTGTCTAATTGTGATTGTAAGGCCACAATATGCATAGTGTGAGTTCTAAAAGTGTTCTGAAGAGATGTCACACACAGTATATTTAAGGTTGTGTGTTCACTGTCATTCTTATCGACCAACGTCAAAAAGCGTAACCTTGTTATTTAATATAATAAATTATCATAATTTTATACTTCATCTTTATTTTGAATGAGTAATGTATAGCAGCGCCAGGTGTGGTCCCCTTTTTTCCTATTAACCTCAAATCCTATATCCTGAGGTAACAAAACCTGTTACCGGGTTGGACCGTGGTAGCAGCTTACTATCTGGTCTTTTATTCTCCATCTGACATCAGGGTTGTGCCCGAATTAGCACAACTCCATTAGGTGAGCATACTACTTATCTCATCTATCTAGACATCCCTCCCTGCGTCATCTGCACTATGTGGCGCCGTGCATCTCTACTTTTTCTCTTTTAGCTCTGAAGAGATGCCATCATAGTTTGTTCCTTGGTGTCTACATGAGAGGACAGATAGGTCCGATTGAAATTTGGAGATTTCTTGTGTGTGCATTTAGCTATGATACATCTGGCATATTCCGCCATGTTGTCCCTGTACAGAGAAGTACGTAACAACATCTGTATGTCCGACAATTTGGCAGCTCTGTTATTCTCCTGACTTGAGGAGGTAGAGTTGACCTGTGATCTTGACTAGCTGATTTGATCTGCAGGGCGTAAGCCATCCGTGAGACCGCGTGATTCAGGAAGGTGCTCAGGTACCGGAGATTGTGTGGTCAGTAGGCTTGGGAACCCTGATAGGTGGTCCATGGGAGAAGCTATGCCATCTGGCACAAGACGAGATGGCTTAATCAGCGTGGGGGGGGGGGGTCTATAATAGAGCCCCGGGTTTGACCAGCAGCGGCCCTTGGTGGAGAAATAGCCCCAATTCGTGCCGCATTACCTCCCACCTGATGCACCCCAACGTCCAGTGGTCATACTTGGGGTGATGGAGGAGATGTTGCTTCTCCTCCCTGCCCTGCAGCAATGATGGAAAGGCTGTCCGGTGATCGGTCGCACGAGCCAGGCACTTGTGTCACTGGAGGGGTCCGCAATTGAAGGCTGGACTGAAATGTAGAAACACCCAGCTGCAGCGGAACTTGCACAGCAGTCAGCAGTCCCAGACAGGGTTCAGAGTCTCCCAATGGTCACTGGCTCGGGCTCCTCCACCTTACATAGCTACATAGTTACATAGTTAGTACGGCTGAAAAAAGACACATGTCCATCAAGTTCAACCAAGGGGCGGGAAAAGGGAAGGAAAAATTTCTACACATAGGAGCTAATATTTTTTTGTTCTAGGAAATGATCTAACCCTTTTTTAAAGCCATCTACTGTCCCTGCTGTGACCAGCTCCTGCGGTAGGCTATTCCATAGATTCACAGTTCTCACGGTAAAGAAGCCTTGTCGCCTCTGCAGCTTGAACCTTTTTTTCTCCAGACGGAGGGAGTGCCCGCTTGTTTTTTGAGGGGGTTTTACAAGGAACAGGATTTCACCATATTTTTTGTATGTGCCATTAATATATTTATATAAGTTAATCATGTCCCCCCTTAGTCGTCTTTTTTCTAGGCTAAATAGGTTTAATTCTTTCAATCTTTCCTCATAACTTAAATTCTCCATGCCCCTAATAGTTTCGTTGCTCTTCTTTGTATTTTTTCCAACTCCAGGGCATCCTTTCTATGAACTGGAGCCCAGAATTGAACTGCATATTCTAGATGAGGCCTCACTAATGGTTTGTAATGTGGCAATATTACATCCCTGTCCCGTGAGTCCATGCCTCTTTTAATACACGACAATATCCTGCTGGCCTTTGAAGCAGCTGATTGACACTGCATGCTGTTATTGAGTTTATGATTTACAAGAACACCCAGATCCTTCTCAACAAGTGAATCCGCCAGTGTAGCTCCCCCTAGGACATATGATGCATGCAGGTTGTTGGTACCCAGATGCATAACTTTACATTTATCTACATTAAACTTCATCTGCCAAGTGGACGCCCAAACACTTAGTTTGTTTAAATCTGCCTGCAATTCATGAACATCTTCCATAGACTGAACTATATTACATAGCTTGGTGTCATCTGCAAAAATAGAAATAGTGCTATTAATCCCATCTTCTATATCATTAACCCCTTAAGGACACAGCCTAGTTTTGGCCTTAAGGCTCAGAGCCCATTTTTCAAATCTGACATATTTCACTTTATGTGGTAATTACGTCGGAATGCTTAAACCTACCCAAGCGATTCTGAGATTGTTTTCTCGTGACACATTGGGCTTCATGTTCGTGGTAAAATTTGGTCGATATATTCAGTGTTTATTGGTGAAAAATTGCAAAATTTAGAGAAAATTTTGAAAAAATTGCATTTTTCAGAATTTAAATGCATCTGCTTGTAAAACAGACGGTTATACCACCCCAAATAGTTACTAGTTCACATTTCCCATATGTCTACTTTAGATTGGCATCGTTTTTTGAACATTCTTTTATTTTTCTTGGACGTTACAAGGCTTAGAACATAAACAGCAATTTCTCATATTTTTAAGAAAATTTCCAAAGCCTTTTTTTTAAGGTACCTCTTGAGTTCTGAAGTGGCTTTGTGGGGCCTATGTATTAGAAACCCTGATAAAACACCCCATTTTAAAAACTAGACCCCTCAAAGTATTCAAAACAGCAGTTAGAAAGTTTTTTAACCCTTCAGGCATTTCACAGGAATTAAAGCAAAGTGGAGGTGAAATTTGCAAATTTCATTTTTCTTGCTGAATTTCAATTTTATTCATTTTTTTTTCTGTAACAAAGAAGGTTTTACCAGAGAAACACTACTATATATGTATTGTCCAGATTCTGCCGTTTTTAGAAATTTCCCACATGTGGCCCTACTGCGCTCGTGGACTAAAAGACAAGCCCTAGAAGCAAAGAAGCACCTAGTGCATTTTGAGTCCTCTTTTTTATTAGAATATATTTTAGGCAGCATGCCAGGTTTGAAGAGGTGTTGAGGTGTCAAAACAGTAGGAATCCCCCAATAGTGACCCCATTTTGTAAACTACACCCCTCAAGGAATTCATTTAGGGTTGTTGTTACCATTTTGACCGCACATTTTTTTCACAGCACGTATTTGAATTGGGCTCTGAAATGAAAAAAATGTCATTTTTTCCAATAAAATGTCATTTGTGATCAAAATTTCTTATTTTCACAGGGAACAAAATACCCCATTTTGTTGCCCAATTTGTCCTTAGTGTGGCAGTACCCCATTTGTGGTGATAAACTGCCGTTTGGGCCCATGGGAGGGCTCAGAAGGAAAGGAGCGCTATATGTTTGTTGGAGTCCAGATTTTGTTGGATTGGTTTTCGGGTGCCATGTCGCATTTGCAGAGCCTCAGAGGTATCAAAGCAATGGAAACCCACCAAAAGTGACCCCATTTTGGAAACTACACCCCTCAAGGAATTAATTTATGGTTGTTGTTAGCATTTTGACTGCACAGTTTTTTCACAGCACCTATTTCAATTGGGCTGTGACATTAAAAAAATGTCATTTTTTCCAATAAGATGTAATTTTTTACCAAAATTTCTTATTTTCACCGGGAACAAAATACTCAATTTTGTTGCCCAATTTCTCCTGAGTGCATCAATACCCCATTTGTGGCAATAAACTGCCGTTTGGGCCCATGGGAGGCCTCAGAAGGGAAGGAGCGCTGTGTGTTCTTTGGAGTACAGATTTTGCTGGTTTGGTTTTCGTGTGCCATGTCGCATTTGCAAAGCCCCAGAGGTATCAAAGCAATGGAAACCCACCAGAAGTGACCCCATTTTGGAAACTACACCCCTCAAGGAATTCATTTATGGGTAATGTGACCATTTAGACCCCATAGTTTCTTCACAGAACTTATTTGAATTGGTCTGGGAATGAAAACAAAATTATTTTTGTCAAATAATATGTAGTTTTGGCTGAAAATTTCTTATTTTCACAAGAAATAAAATACCCCATTCTGTTGCGCAATTTGTTCTGAGTGCCGCAATACCCCATTTGTTGTGATAAACTGCCGTTTGGGCCCATGGGAGGGCTCAGAAGGAAAGGACCACCATTTGGCCTACTCGGGATTTTCTAGTGCGAAGTCATGTATGCAGAAGCCCCTGAGGTACTAGTACAGTTGAAACCCGCAAGAAGTGACCCCGTTTTAAAAACTACACCCTTAAGGCATTCATCTAGAGGTGTAGTGGCCATTTTGACCGGAGACCTACACCCCATAAACTGTAATGTGGGTTCTCCCGGGTATGGCAATACCCTACATGTGGCTGTTATCAGCTGCCTGGACACACAGCAGGGCCCAGAGGGGAAAGACTAGGGGGGATAAGCTGTGCGGAGTGCATCAGGGTAAGTAAAATTGGGGTAAATTATAAACCAAGGGATGTATGATAAATTTTAAAACACTTTCATACAGAGCTCTGGTTATTCGGGACACGTGTCACATTGATATATTGTGTCCTCCCTTATCCCCCTCTTATAGCAGACTTTGCACCTCTTTTGACTTTTTCCCTTCTTGCCAGTTTGGGGAACTTCCCCTGGAAAGTGTTGCCCTGGTACGATGTGTGTGGGCTCGCTTCCAGAAGTACTGGGTGCCCCCCCTTCTTGGTCCCTAAAGATTAGGTTCTTGATAATCACCTCTTGAAATTCCAGGAAAGTTCCCGTCTGGCCTGCACATCGACGTAGCACGTACGCATTGTACAAAGCCATCTATATGATGTTCCCGGCCAGCTTCTTATACCACACCGCATGGCGCTGTAGGGCTTCAGGGCTTGATCTTACAAGTCCATCCCTTCCATGTACCTATTGTAGTCCAGGATGCAGTCTGGTTTGGGGGTGGCCTTTCCTTCATATATCCTAAACCTGTAGGTATACACGGATGCACTCGCACAGCTTATACATCTTCACGCCATACCTTGCCCTCTTACCCGGCAGGTACTCGCGGAATTGAACCCTCCCTTTAAAATGTACCAGGGACTCATCAATAGAAATACACTTCTCGGGGGTGTATGCTTGGGAAAACCGGGCACTGGAACGGTCTAATAAGGGTCTCCGTTTAGACAAACGGTCAAAACTGGGGTCATCTCGGGGTGGGCACGGCTCATTATGAGTATAATGTAAGAAGCGAAGTATTGCCTCATTTATTTATTTTTTTAGGTTACAGTTCAGTTCTGAAGTTGCTTTGAGGGGCCCATATATTAGAAACCCCTATCAAATACCCCATTTTAGAAACTAGACCCCTCAAAGTATTCACAACAGCATGTAGAAAGTTTATGAACCCTTTAGGTCTTTCACAAAAATTTAGAGCAAAGTAGAGGTGAAATTTACATTTTTTTTTTGTCAGAAAATCCTCTTTATACCATTTTTTTTATAACACAAAAGGATTTATCAGAGAAACGCAACTTAATACGTATTGCCCAGATTCTGCAGTTTAGAGAAATATCCCACATGTGGCCCTAGTGCGGTAATGGACTGAAGCACCGGCCTCCGAAGCAAAGGAGCACCTAGTGGATTTTGAGGCCTCTTTTTTATTAGGCACCATGTCCGGTTTGAAGAGGTCTTGTGTTGCCAAAACATTGGGAACCCCCCAAAAGTGACCCCAATTTGGAAACTAGACCCCTTGAGGAATTCATTGTAGTTTTCTTGGGGTGCATGCGGCTTTTTGATCAGTTTTTATTCTATTTTTAAGTGGCGTGGTGACTAATAAACAGCAATTCTACTATTGTTTTTTTTTCGTTTTTTTTACAGCGTTCACCGTGCGCTATAAATGACATATTCACTTTATTCTGCGGGGCGATACGATTACGGCGATACCAGATGTTTATAGTTTTTTTTTATGTCTTATGGCGTTTGCACAATAAAATATGTTTTGTAAACAATCATTCACTTTTTGTGTTGCCTTATTCTAGGAGCCATAACGTTTTTATTTTTCAATCAATAAAGCCGTGCGAGGACTTATTTTTTGCGTAACGAACTGTAGTTTCTATCAGTACCATTTTTCGGTACATGCGACTTTTTGATCTCTTTTTATTCCATTTTTTGGGAGGTGAAGTGACCAAAGAATTGTGATTGTGGTTCGGTTTATTATTATTTTATTTTACGGCGTTCACCGTGCGGGATAAATAATGAAATAATTTTGTAGTTCAGGCCGTTACGGACGCGGCGATACCAATTATGTATAGTTTATTTGTTTGTTTATATATTTTTATTAATAATAAAGGACTGATAAGGGAAAAGGGGGGATTTTTACTTTTATTACTTTTAAATCTTTTATTTTCTAATTTTTACACATCTTTTTTTAACTTTTTTTTCACTTTATTACTTTGTCGCACTAGGGGACAAGAGGGCAGGAGGCTCTGATCGCTATTCTAATACACTGCACTACATGCGTAGTGCAGTGTATTAGAACTGTCAGCTACTCACTGACAGCAAGCATAGTGGGTCCTGACGTTGTCAGGACCCACTAGGCTTCCGTCTATGGCATAGCCGGACGCCATTGTTTGGTGTCCGGTTGCCATAGTCACCATCGCCGGCCGCTATCGCGTAGCAGGCCGGCGATGGCAGCTTAACCCCTAAAAAGCCGCGATCTCTATAGAACGCGGCTTTTAAGGGGTTAATCAGCGGGGACACAGCGATCGGTCCCCGCTGTAGGAGCTGTGACAGCTGCTGAACAAGACAGCAGCGTCACAGCTCCTGTATGTGTCGGGAGGACGGCCGAAACGGCCGTTACTCCCGAGACGTACTATTACGGCATGGAGCGCGAACTATACAGCTGCCATGACGTAATAGTACGTCAAGGAGCGGGAAGGGGTTAATAAATAAGTTGAATAATAGTGGTCCCAGCACTGAACCCTGGGGTACACCACTTATTACCAGGGACCATTCAGAGTAGGAATCATTGACCACAACTCTCTGGATACGGTCCTTGAGCCAATTCCCAATCCAATTACAAACTATATTTTCTAAACCTATAGTCCTTAATTTACCCATTAGGCGTCTATGGGGGACAGTGTCAAATGCCTTTGCAAAGTCCAAAAACACTAAATCCACAGCGGCCCCTCTGTCTAGACTTCTGCTCACCTCTTCATAAAAACAGATTAGGTTAGTTTGACAACTTCTGTCCTTAGTAAAACCGTGCTGGCTGTCACTTATAATACTATTTATTGTCACATAATCCTGTATATAGTCCCTCAATAGCCCCTCAAACATTTTCCCCACGATGGATGTTAAGCTTACTGGTCTATAATTACCCGGGGAAGACCTAGAGCCCTTTTTGAAAATAGGCACCACATTTGCGCTGCGCCAGTCCCTTGGCACTATACCAGTCACTAGAGATTCTCTGAATATTATGAAAAGGGGGACAGAAATAACTGAACTAAGCTCTTTAAGAATTCTAGGGTGTAACCCATCTGGTCCCGGGGCCTTGTGCACATTTATTTTATTTAATTTAGCTTGGACCATATCTACATTCATCCAATTCAGTATATCAACTGATATATTAACAGCACTGGCACCGGCTACATCAGCTGCTCTTTCTTCAGTTGTATATACAGAGCTATAGAACCCATTTAGTAACTCTGCCTTCTCTTGATCCCCTGTGATCAAGTCCCCATTACCATTATCTAGGGGTCCTACATGTTCAGACCTTGGCTTTTTAGCATTTATATACTTGAAGAGTTTTTTGGGATTTGTTTTACTATCCTTGGCCACCTGCCTTTCATTTTGTATTTTTGCTAATTTTATTACATTTTTACAGATTTTATTAAGCTCTTTATATTTTACAAAGGCTACAGCTGTACCCTCAGATTTGTATTTTTTAAATGCCATTTTTTTGTCGTGTATTGCCCCTTTCACAGAAGGTGTAAGCCATGTGGGGTTTAATTTGAGTCGTTTATACTTGTTACCTATAGGAATAAATTTTGCACTATAATAACTCAAAGTAGATTTGAAAATCTCCCATTTATCATTTGTTCCATTATTTGACATTAGTTCTTCCCAGTCCATATCCTGAATTGCAGCCCTCATCCTGGGGAAATTGGCTTTCTTAAAATTAAATGTTTTTACCTCCCAGCCTGCGTTTGTTTTTTATAGTATAGGTAAAATGTAACTATATTATGATCACTGTTACCGAGGTTTTCACGAACATTGACATTCCCAACAAGATCTGCATTATTAGAAATGACCAGATCCAACAGAGCTTCACCTCTAGTCGGGTCTTGCACAAACTGGCCCATAAAATATTCCTGCAACAGGTTGAGGAAATGTCTCCCCTTTGCAGTTCAAGCTGAACCATGACACCAATTAATATCCCAGAAATTAAAATCTCCCATTATCACTACAGTACCCGCCTGTGCAGCTCGCTCCATCTGTTTATATAGCTGAACTTCCATCTCCTCAGTTATATTGGGGGGTCTATAGATTACACCAAAAGTAATTTTTTTAGTGTTTACCTCCCTTTCTAGTTCCACCCACAAGGTTTCAACCTCCTCACAGTATTCACCCACTATTGTCTCTTTCAGACTCGCCTTCATATCATTTCTCACATACAGACATACACCACCACCTTTCCTATTTGTCCTGTCTTTCCGAAAAAGTGTAAAACCCTGTAGATTTACAGCCCAGTCATGTGAAGAGTCCAGCCATGTTTCAGCAACACCAACTATATCTATATTTTCTTCCAGTGTCAAGGCCTCCAGCTCCCCCATTTTGCTTGCTAGACTTCTGGCATTTGTGAACATACACTTTAACTTGCCTGTCAGTTTTTCACTTTTATTATCAGAAATGTGATTTGACATTAATTGGGCCTTTTTATTTACACTGATGTTTTGTAACGAAAGGATCTCCTTATCTTGTTGTCTAGTCCTCTCCCCACATTCTGTTTCTCCCCCCACCAATATAGTCTGACCCCTCTCTAACCTGGCTACCCCTTTTTTTTCTACATTGACCTCCCTCCTCAGCCCTAGTTTAAATACTCTGCCACCCCAGCTAGAATTCTCTCCCCCAGCACAGCGGACCCCCTTCCATTTAGGTGCAAATCATCTGCAGAATACAGTTTGTACCCCAATGAAAAGTCAGCCCAGTGCTCTAGGAACCCAAATCCTTCTCCTCTACACCAAGACTTAGGCCATGCATTTAACTCCCTGAGCTCCCGCTGTCTTTCCTGTGATGCGCATGGCACACCTTGTGTCTGCATGGTGCGTGGACCACACCCGTTATGGAAAGATGGCGTCATTTCCGGTCTGGAGCGCGTGGCATTGTGACCGCTCCTGGTGACCGATTTCGCAGTCACAGCAGAGCACTACGCAACCCCAGAGAGTGTAAGGCTGGGAGGGGAAGCCCTCATCAGGCATTCCTCCATGGAGGAGCGGCTCAGTCGGCCATCTTGGGGTGAGTATGGAGCTGGAAGTTCCAGCGGCTCGTGCCGGTGGAAATAGGACTGAATGTCCCCCTGTGTGTCCTGTGGAGGTGACGGGGGTCTTGACTTGCCTTTTTTTGTGCTTCCCATGTTGGATATAGGCAGCCAAAAACCTGCTTTAGCGCTGGATACCAGAGGAGCTCAGACGTGCATCCTTACTCATTCATGACTTGCTACATCCCTGCAGTGCAGTTTTTTTTTACTTTGCAGCATGTCAATTTACTTAAACGTAAAGAAGGGGATTGTGATATGGAAACATACCCTGGAAAAAGCTGTGTGGTGAAACTCGAGTCGGGTCACATGCTGGACCTCGGTGTTTCTCTATATTACTTTTATCTACATACTCGTTTATTGTGTATGTTTGTGAGTATAATTAACTCTTAGTTTTTACCATTGCGTTATTACACCATTGGAGGTCGGTGTTTTTCTCTTCCCTTTTTAGAGGGAAACAGGTATGGAGGAAACAGACTCACGTTGGGAAGACATGTCCTCTTTATGAACAATGGAGATCCTTAACCCCTTCGCGCTCAGGTCAGTACTATTACGTCGCGCTAAGTACATCGTTCGCGCTCAGGTCAGTAATAGTACTGACCTGAGTAAACACGGCGCCATTTAATCCTGGCGCATGTTTGAGCTGTGATAACTGCTGTTTCCGACAGCAGGCTATCACAGCTTAGTGTGCAGGGACCGATCGCGGTGGTCCCCGCCGATTAACCCCTTAGAAGCCGCGTTCAATAGCGATCGCGGCTTCTTAGGGGTTAAGCTGCCATCGCCGGCCTGCTACACGATAGCGGGCCGTGATGGCTACTATGGCAACCAGAATCCTAACAATGGACTCTGGCTACGCCATCGACGGAAGCCTAGTGGGTCCCGACAAAATCAGGACCCGCTATGCTTGCTGTCAGCGAACAGCTGACAGCTCTAATACACTGCACTACGTATGTAGTGCAGTGTATTAGAATAGCGATCAGAGCCTCCTGCCCTCATGTCCCCTAGTGGGACAAAGTAAAAAAAGTGTGAAAAAGTAAAAAAAAGTTGTGTAAAAATAAGAAAATAAACGATTTAAAAGTAATAAAAGTAAAAGTCCCCCTTTTTCCCTTATCAGTTCTTTATTATTAATAAAAATATATAAATAAACAAATAAACTATACATAATTGGTATCGCCGCGTCCGTAACGTCCTGAACTACAAAACAATGTCGTTATTTATCCCGCGCGGTGAACGCCGTAAGAGAAAATAATAATAAACCGTACCACAATCACAATTGTTTGGTCACTTCACCTCCCAAAAAATGGAATAAAAAGAGATCAAAAAGTCGCATGTACCTAAAAATGGTACTGATCGAAACTACAGTTCGTTACGAAAAAAATAAGTCCTCGCACGACTTTCCTGATCAAAAAATAAAACAGTTATGGCTCTTAGAATAAGGTAACACAAAAAATAAATTATATTTTACAAAATGTATTTTATTGTGCAAACGCCATAAGACATAAAATAAAACTATAAACATCTGGTATCGCCGTAATCGTATCGCCCCGCAGAATAAAGTGAATATGTCATTTATAGCGCACGGTGAACGCTGTAAAAAATTTTTAACAAAAAACAATAGTAAAATTGCTGTTTTTTTAGTCACCACGCCACCTATAATTAGAATAAAAACTGATCAAAAAGTCGCATGCACCCCAAGAAAACTACAATGGATTCCTCAAGGTCTCTAGTTGGGGTCACTTTTGGGGGGTTTCCACTGTTTTAGCACCACAAGACCTCTTCAAACCGGACATGGTGCCTAATAAATTAAATTAATTAAATGTCACCTCTACTTTGCTCTAAATTCCTGTGAAACACCTAAAGGGTTAATAAACTTTTTAAATGCGGTTGTAAATACTTTGAGGGGTCTAGTTTCTGAAATGGGGTGTTTGATAAGGGTGTCTAATATATGGGCCCCTCAAAGCAACTTCAGAACTGAGCTGGAAACTAAAAAATAAAATAAAAATGAGGCAATACTTCGCTTCTTACATTATACTCATAATGAGCCGTGCCCACCCCGAGATGACCCCAGTTTTGACCGTTTGTATAAACGGAGACCCCTATTAGACCATTTCAGTGCCCGGTTTTCCCAGCATTCACCCCCGAGAAGTGTATTTCTATAGATGAATCCCTGGTACATTTGAAAGGGAGGCTTCAATTCCGCGAGTACCTGCCGGGTAAGAGGGCAAGGTATGGCGTGAAGATGTATAAGCTGTGCGAGAGTGCATCAGGGTATACCTACAAATTTAGGATATATAAAAGGGAAGGACACCAGTACTCAGCCCCCAGAATGCCCCCCCCTTACTGGGAGTTAATACAAAAATTGTGTGGGATTTGGTGCACCCACTGCTGGACCAGGGTTACCACCTCTACCTGGATAATTTATATACCAGCGTCCCACTCTTCAACTGCCTCGCTTCCAGAAGTCCTGCGGCATGCGGCACTGCTAGAAGAAACCTGAGAGGCCTCCCTAAGACTCTGCTTGGGCAAACACTCAGAAGGGGTGAGAGCAGGGCACAATCTAGCAGCAACATATTGTGTGTCAAGTACAAGACCAGGGAGATGCCACACCAGTACCCATGTACCTGTACGAGGTACCAGTACAGGGACCCCCAAACTAGACTGCATCCTGGACTACAATAGGTACATGGGAGGGGTGGACTTGTCAGATCAAGTCCTGAAGCCTTACAGTACTTCTGGAAGCGGGGCCACAGGCATCGTACCAGGGCAACACTTTTTAGGAGAAGTTCCCCAAACTGGCAAGAAGGGAAAAAGTCAAAAGAGGTGCAGAGTCTGCTATAAGAGGGGGATAAGGAAGGACACAATATATCAATGTGACGCGTGTCCCGAAAAACCAGAGCTCTGTATGAAAGAGTGTTTTAAAATTTATCATCCATCCCTTTATTTTTAATTTACCCCAGTTTTACTCGCTCTGATCCACTTCGCACAGCTTACCCCTCCTCATCTTTCCCCTCTGAGCCCTGCTGTGTGCCCAGGCAGCTGATAACAGCCACATGTAGGGTATTGCCGTACCCGGGAGAGCCAGCATTACAGTTTATGAGGTGTATATCTCCGGTGGCGCATGCTGGGCACAATATATCGGACACTGAATTGGCATATATGTATAGAAAATTGCAAATTTCACTCTGCACCAACTGCTGCACATTATCTTTTACACAATACCTGTGGAGTCAAAATGCTCACTACACCTCTAGATGAATGCCTTAAGGGGTGTCGTTTTTAAAACTGGGTTACTTCTCGGGGGTTTCAACTGTACTGATACCTCAGGGGCTTCTGCACACACGACTTAGCACCAGAAAATTCCCAGTAGGCCACATGGTGGTCCTTTCCTTCTGAGCCCTCCCATGGGCCCAAACCGCAGTTTATCACCACAAATAGGGTATTGCCACACTCAGGACAAATTGGGCAACAAAATGCAGTATTTTATTCCTTGTGAAAATAAGAAATTTTAAACCAAAACTACCTCTTATTGGAAAAAAAAAAATTTTTTTTAATTCACAGCCCAATTCAAATAAATTCTGTGAAAAAACTGTCTAAATGGTCACAACACCCATAAATGAATTCCTTGAGGGGTGTAGTTTCCAAAATGGGGTCACTTCTGGTGGGTTTCCATTGCTTTGATACCTTTGGGGCTCTGCAAATGCGACATGGCACCCGAAAACCAATCCAGCAAAATCTGGGCTCAAAAGAACACATAGCGCTCCTTTCCTTCTAATACCTCCCATGGGCCCAAACGGCAGTTTATGGCCACAAATAGGGTATTGCCGCACTCAGGACAAATTTGGCAACAAAATCGGGTATTTTATTCGTTGTGAAAATAAGACATTTTGAGCCAAAACTACATCTTATTGGAAAAAAGTTTTTTTTTTTAATTCACAGCCCAATTCAAATAAGTTCTGTGAAAAAAACTGTGGGGTCTAAATGGTCACAACACCCATAAATAAATTCCTTGAGGGGTTTTGTTTCCAAAATGGGGTCACTTTTGGTGGGTTTCCATTGCTTTGATACCTCTGAGGCTCTGCAAATGCGACATGGCACCCGAAAACCAATCCAGCAAAATCTGGACTCCTAAGAACACATAGCGCTCCTTTCCTTCTGAGGCCTCCCATGGGCCCAAACAGCAGTTTATCACCACAAATTGGGTATTGCCGCACTCAGGACAAATTGGGCAACAAAATGGGGCATTTTGTTCCCTGTGAAAATAAGAAATTCTGATCAAAAATGACATCTTATTGGAAAAATTGTCATTCTTTTAATTTCACAGCCCAATTCAAATACGCGCTGTGAAAAAACTACGGGGTCAAAATGGTAACAATAACCATAAATTAATTCCTTGAGGGGTGCCGTTTCCAAAATGGGGTCAGTTTTGGGGGATTCCTACTGTTTTGGCACCTCAACACCTCTCCAAACCTGGCATGCTGCCTAAAATATAAGCTAATAAAAAAGCACCACCAAAATGCACTAGGTGCTTCTTTGCTTCTGGGGCTTGTGTTTTAGTCCACGAGCGCACTAGAGCCACATGTGGGACATTTCTAAAAACTGAAGAATCTGGACAATACATATTTAGTTGTGTTTCTCTGGTAAAACCTTCTTTGTTACAGAAAAAAAATAGAATAAAATTGAAATTCAGAAAGAAAAACGAAATTTGCAAATTTCACCTCCACTTTGCTTTAATTCCTGTGAAATGCCTGAAGGGTTAAAAAACTTTCTAAATGCTGTTTTGAATACTTTGAGGGGTCTAGTTTTTAAAATGGGGTGCTTTATGGGGGTTTATAATACATAGGCCCCTCAAAGCCTCTTCAGAACTGAACAGGTGCCTTAAAAAAAAGGCTTTTGAAATTTTCTTAAAAATATGAGAAATTGCTGTTTATGTTCTAAGCCTTGTAACGTCCAAGAAAAATAAAATAATGTTCAAAAAACGATGCCAATCTAAAGTAGACATATGGGAAATGTGAACTAGTAACTATTTTGGGTGGTATAACCGTCTGTTTTTCAAGCAGATGCATTTAAATTCTGAAAAATGATATTTTTTCTAAATTTTCTCTAAATTTTGCAATTTTTCTCAAATAAAGACTGAATATATCGACCAAATTTTACCACGAACATGAAGCCCAAAGTGTCACGAGAAAACAGTCTCGGAATCGCTTGGATAGGTTTAAGCATTCCGACGTTATTACCACATAAAGTGAAATATGTCAGATTTGAAAAATGGGCTCTGAGTCTTAAGGCCCAAACTAGGCTGCGTCCTTAAGGGGTTAAAGTACAACATGCTTTGAGGGCATGTGACCAGACGTGGCGGAATTGCTCTGGAATTCCGCTGTGGGCAGTCTGCTGCGGAAATCTGCAGCGGACATTTTCTCCATTGCTTTCCACAGCTTTTTAGTTAGGTACGTGCACACGTTGCGGAAAACTCCGCTACGGACCATAGGCTGCGGTGCGGAATTTGGTGTCCGCAGCATACACTGGCTGTTGCGGATGTGTAGCGGACTTGTTGCGGACTCATTGCGGAATTTCTCCATTGACTTCAATGCAGATTCTAAATTCCGCAATGAATTCTGCAGATGTTATGTGTGTTGTGTAGCGTATTGGTTTTACCAACATGATATTTCTTCATTCTGGCTGGACAAATGTATTTCTAGGTCTATAGCCAGACTGAGGCCCTATGCACAAGAAAGTAAAAACACCCGTAATCACGGGCCGTTATTACGGCACGGGCAGGCCCATAGAAGTCTATGGGGCTCCCGTAATTACGGGTGACTACGTGTGTGCACCCGTAATTACGGGAGCGTTGCTAGGCGACGTCAGGAGATAGTCACTGTCCAGGGTGCTGAAAAAGTTTAACGATCGGCAGTAACTGTTTCAGCACCCTGGACAGTGACTACCGATCACAATATAGATCAACGTGTAAAAAAAAATAGAAGTTCATACTTACACAGAACTCCCTGCAGCCAATCATAGGCCAATCACAGGCCAATCCCAGGCTGCAGCAGTCACATGGACTGCCACGTCATCCAGGAAGGTCGGGCTGGATGTTGAAAGAGGGACGCGTCACCAAGACAACGTCCGGGTAAGTATGAATTTCTTTTACTAGGGAAAGGGCTGCCCCTTCTCTTTATCCTGCACTGATAGAGTGTAATGGCAGGGTAAGGAGACAGACAGGTGAGCCCTAATCTACCTGCCACTCAGTCCCCGCCTACTTGCAACAGCCTGTCCTAAACGACGGCACACAACTGGGCGACGGTCCCCATGCTCACTAAGTGCACGACAGACAAACAGACAAGGGTACACAGAAGCTAAGGGAAATGGGGCTGTTGCCCAATGCAACCCCGTGACCAACAAGAATAGTGAACGAGCCGAGTTAAACCAGCAGTGGACAAGGTACAAAACGCAGAGCAGGAGAATAGTGAACGAGCCGAGTCAAACCAGGAGAGGACGAGGTACAAAACGCAGAGCAGGAGAATAGTCAGTCAAGCCATGGTCAATATGAAACAGAAGACAAGTAGTAAGTGTCACGAAGCGGGTTAGTGGACCCACTAGGCCGTACCGCCGCAGCGGGGAGGCAGCTGGCCAAACAACAGGACACCCCAGAAATACAATGTCCCGCACAAGGGTACCTGAATAGTCCAGATGGTGGCCGCAGCTCTGGCACAGATGAGATGGGTGCAGCAGATGGCGCCAAACGTGGCGGAGGACACAGGAGCCGCAAGTTGCGCCAGACGTGGCGGATTCCTCCGGATGTGGCAGATAACACAGGACGTGGTGGATTCCTCCGGACGTGGCGGATTCCTCCGGACGTGGCAGATGACACAGGACGTGGCGGATTCCTCCGGACGTGGCAGATGACACAGGACGTGGCAGATTCCTCCGGACGTGGCAGATGACACAGAAAGTAGCGGATTCCTCCGGACGTGGCAGATGACACAGGACGTGGCAGATTCCTCTGGACGTGGCAGATGACACAGGACATGGCACGGCTAGATACTAGGGCAAAGCACGGGAAACAGGAACGGGGAACAAGGTACGGGTAACAACAGGAACGGGAAACACTAAGGGACCATTTGCAAGACAGACTGGGAAAACTAACAACGCTCAGGCATCGAACTAGGGGGCTGGACCCCTCTTATAGCCCAGGGTACTCACGGGTCAAAGGTCGTTCAAGATGTCCTGCGGGCTCCGGTGGAGGTGAGTGGATGCAAGGCTGGGGCCAGCGCTTGCCGACTCGTGGGTGCGGCTGTCAGCGGGAGGCTGGAGCTGACAGCCCGCAGCCACGGACATTACAGTAAGCAGCAGCAGCAAGGCCAGGAAACAGACTGAAAAGAATCACAGGCAAAGGAGGAGCAGGAATTGAGGGTATAAATAGACAGAGGGCGGGAGCTAGCTCCGTCTGGCCAGGCTGTGATAGGCTCTCCCACTCCTCATCCTCCCAGGCTGATTGGTGGACGAAGGGGGTCACTCGACCAGACTTAGGAGCAGGTGCAGAGTGAGTAACCACGGGCGTCGACACAGAAGCTGTGTCTGGCCGATCCTTTACAGTAACCCCCTATTATGAGGGGCCACTGGACCCTTACTAGGTGGACCTGGCTTATAGGGGAACCGAAGATGGAACCTCCTGAGCAATACTGCAGCGTGAACATCCCGGGCGGGTACCCAAGTCCTCTCCTCAGGCCCGTATTCTCTCCAATGGACCAGGTACTGGAAATAGTCTTGGACCATCCTGCTGTCCACAATCTTGGCCACCTCGAATTCTACCCCTTCAGGGGTGAGAACAGGGACCGGAGGTTTCCTCGCGGGAGCCAAGGATGGGGAGTAGCGTTTCAGGAGGGAGGCATGAAAGACGTCACGTATTCGAAAAGACGGGGGTAACTCCAGTCGGAAGGAGACAGGGTTAAGGACTTCAATGACCTTGTACGGCCCTATATACCTGGGAGGAAATTTTTTGGACGGGACTTTAAGGCGCAAATTTCTTGAAGACAGCCACACCAGATCCCCGACTGCAAACAAGGGGTTAGCAGAACGTCTTCTATCTACCTGGGTCTTTTGTATGCTCTGGGACACCTCTAGGTTCTTCTGAACCTGGGCCCAGACTGTGCACCGTTCACGATGAACGACATCTACCTCAGGATTGTTGGAACCACCAGGTGAAACGGAGGAGAACCGTGGATTGAACCCAAAATTACAGAAAAAGGGGGAGACCCCTGACGAGTTACTGACCCGGTTATTAAGGGAAAATTCAGCGAGGGAAATGAAGGAGACCCAATCATATTGACAGTCAGAGATAAAACACCTTAAATATTGTTCTAGAGACTGGTTAGTCCTCTCCGTTTGGCCATTAGTTTCAGGATGGAAGGCCGAGGAGAAGGACAGATCAATCTCCAACTTTTTACAGAAGGCTCTCCAAATCAATGAAACAAATTGTACCCCTCTGTCAGAAACAATATTGACAGGAACCCCATGGAGATGCAGGATGTGTTTGATAAACAAGGTAGCTAACGTCTTAGCATTGGGTAGTTTCTTGAGGGGCACAAAGTGGCACATCTTACTGAAGCGGTCCACTACCACCCATACCACCGACTTGCCTTGAGATGGAGGCAGATCAGAGAAAAAATCCATGGAGATATGGGTCCAAGGTCTCTGGGGAATGGGCAAAGAACATAGTAAGCCCACTGGTCGGGACCTGGGATTCTTGGACCTAGCACAAATTTCACAAGCGGCGACGTAGGCCTTAACGTCTTTAAGCAACCCAGGCCACCAATAGTCTCTGGCAATGAGGTGCTTGGTGCCCAGGATGCCTGGATGGCCAGATAGTGCAGAGTCATGATGTTCCCTGAGTACCCTTAGCCAGAATTGCAGAGGAACAAACAGCTTGTTCTCAGGAAGGTTCCCGGGAGCTGAACCTTGATCAGCCGCAATTTCGGAGACTAAGTCAGAATCAACAGAGGAAATGATTATACCTGGGGGCAAAACACAAGCAGGATCTTCCTCCGAAGGAGGGCTGGCCATGAAGCTATGCGACAGTGCATCAGCCTTAATATTTTTAGACCCAGCCCTATAGGTGACCAAAAAGTTGAATCTAATAAAAAATAACGCCCATCGAGCTTGTCTCGGGTTTAGCCTCCAGGCAGATTCTAGGAAAACTAGATTATTGTGGTCGGTAAGGACCGTAACCTGGTGACTAGCCCCCTCCAGGAAGTGGCACCACTCTTCAAATGCCCATTTAATGGCTAAGAGTTCGCGGTTGCCAATGTCGTAGTTACTCTCAGTGGGTGAGAACTTCCTGGAGAAGTAGGCACAGGGACGGAGATGGATGAGGGACCTGGTACCCTGGGACAAAACAGCACCCACTCCCACCTCGGACGCGTCAACCTCCACGATAAATGGCTCATTTGGTTAGGCTGAATCAGCACTGGGGCCGAGATAAAGCACTTCTTAAGGATCTCAAAAGCCTGGACTGCCTCTGGAGGCCAATGGAGGAGATCAGCACCTTTGCGAGTGAGATCCGTAAGAGGCTTAGCGATGACCGAGAAGTTAGCAATAAATCTCCTGTAATAATTAGCAAACCCCAGGAAGCACTGTAACGCCTTCAGGGAGGCAGGTTGGACCCATTCCGCCACAGCCTGAACCTTGGCAGGGTCCATGCGGAATTCATGAGGAGTGAGGATTTGACCCTAAAATGGTAACTCCTGCACCCCAAACACACATTTTTCGGTTTTAGCAAACAGTTTGTTTTCCCGAAGGGCCTGGAGCACCTTCCTGACATGCTCAATGTGGGAGGACCAGTCCTTGGAAAACACTAGGATGTCATCAAGGTACACTACAAGAAATACCCCCAGGTAGTCTCTTAAAATCTAATTTATGAAATTCTGGAAGACCGCGGGAGCATTACACTACCCAAAGGGCATGACGAGGTATTCGAAATGACCTTCGGGCGTGTTAAACACAGTCTTCCACTCATCCCCCTCTTTGATGCGGATAAGGTTATAAGCCTCCCGTAGATCAAACTTAGAGAACCATTGGGCCCCCTGAACCTGATTGAAGAGATCAGGAATCAAAGGAAGGGGATACTGGTTCCTTACAGTGACCTTATTCAAGTTTCGGTAATCAATGCACTGCCTAAGACCACCATCCTTCTTCCCTACGAAGATGAAGCCAGCACCTACCGGCGAAGTAGAGGGACGAATGTAACTCTTGGCCAGGCATTCCTGGATATATTCTCTCATGGCTTCACGTTCGGGACAAGAGAGATTAAATATCCTACCCTTAGGGAGCTTAGCTCCTGGCACCAAATCGATTGCACAATCGTATTCTCTATGAGGAGGTAACGCTTCAAAGGCCTTTTTAGAAAAAACATCAGTGAAGTCCTGAATAAACTCAGGTAGAGTGTTCACCTCCTCAGGGAGAGAAATAAAATTAACAGAAAAACGTGACGTCATGCATTCATTACCCCATTTGGTAAGATCCCCAGTATTCCAGTTAAACGTGGGATTATGCAACTGCAACCAGGGAAGGCCTAATGCCAAATCGGACGATATACCCTGCATAACCAGTACAGAGCACTGCTCCAAATGCATGGAGCCAACAAGGAATACAAAAACAGGGGTATGCTGTATAAAATAACCATTAGCAAGAGGAGTGGAGTCGATACCCACTACTGGGACAGGTTTAGGCAAATCAATCAATGGCATAGCTAGAGATATAGCAAATTACACAGACATAATATTAGCAGAAGACCCTGAATCCACGAAGGCACTGCCGGTAGCAGACCTACCACCAAAAGAGACCTGAAAGGGAAGCAAGATCTTATTAGGTTTCATATTTACGGGAAATACCTGTGCGCCCAAGTGACCTCCCCGATGATCACTTAGGCGCGGAAGTTCTTCTGGCTGCTTATTCTTACGCCTAGGACAGTTGTTCACTTGATGCTTGTCCTCCCCACAGTAGAAGCAGAGACCATTCTTCCTGCGGAAGTCTCTACGTTGTTGGGGAGACACGGAGGCCCCGAGTTGCATTGGTTCATCCCAGTTTTCCGTGGAAGAACGAAGCAATGGAACTTCGGGAGCCATCATGGGGGAGCCAGAGGAGAAGGCACAAAAACTTTCAAGTCGTCGTTCCCTGAGACGTCGGTCAAGTCGTACCGCTAAAGCCATAACCTGATCTAGAGAGTCAGAAGAGGGGTAGCTAACTAACAGGTCCTTCAGGGCGTTCGACAGACCCAATCTAAACTGGCACCTCAAGGCAGGGTCATTCCACCGAGAAGCTACACACCACTTCCTAAAGTCCGAACAGTACTCCTCAACGGGTCTCTTACCCTGACGTAAGGTCACCAGCTGACTCTCGGCAAAGGCAGTCTTGTCAGTCTCGTCATATATGAGCCCGAGAGCAGAAAAAAAAAGGTCAACAGAGGAAAGTTCAGGGGCGTCAGGAGCCAAGGAGAAGGCCCATTCTTGGGGCCCGTCCTGGAGCTGGGACATAATTATACCCACTCACTGGCTCTTGGAACCTGAGTAGTGGGGCTTTAGACGGAAATAAAGCCTACAACTCTCCCGAAAGGAGAAAAAAGTCTTCCGGTCCCCTGAGAACCGGTCAGGCAACTTGAGGTGGGGTTCAAGAGGTGAGGTGGGGGGCACTACCAGGGTAGCATCTTGCTGGTTGCCGCTCTGAGCCAGGGCTTGGACCTGTAGGGAGAGGCCCTGCATTTGCTGAGCCAGGGTCTCAAGGGGGTCCATAGTAGTGACAGGGACCAGGGTAGAAAAGGTTTATGGGCCTGTTATTATGTAATGGCGGGGTAAGGAGACAGACAGGTGAGCCCTAATCTACCCGCCACTCAGTCCCCGCCTACTTGCAACGGCCCGTCCTAAGCGACGGTGCACAACTGGGCGACGGTTCCCACGCTCACTAAGTGCACGACAGACAAACAGACAAGGGTACACAGAAGCTAAGCGAAATGGGGCTGTTGCCCACAGCAACCCCGTGAGCAACAAGAATAGTGAACGAGCCGAGTTAAACCAGCAGTGGACAAGGTACAAAACGCAGAGCAGGAGAATAGTGAACGAGCCGAGTCAAACCAGGAGAGGACGAGATACAAAACGCAGAGCAGGAGAATAGTCAGTCAAGCCAGGGTCAATATGAAGCAGAAGACAAGTAGTAAGCAGCAGCAGCAAGGCCAGGAAACAGACTGAAAAGAATCACAGGCAAAGGAGGAGCAGGAAGTGATGGTATAAATGGACAGAGGGCGGGAGCTAGCTCCGTCTGGCCAGGCTGTGATAGGCTCTCCCACTCCTCAGCCTCCCAGGCTGATTGGTGGAAGAAGGGGTCACTCGACCAGACTTAGGAGCAGGTGCAGAGTGAGTAAAAACGGGCGTCGACACAGAAGCTATGTCTGGCCGATCCTTTACATAGAGAGAAGGGAAGTACTCTTCACCTGAATACGCAACGGCTAATCCGCATCAATTTAAGGCCTGGTTTACACGAGCATGTGCGTTTTGCGCACGCAAATAACTTGGCATTTTGCGTGCGCAAACGGCACTTAACAGCTCCGTGTGTCATAACCATCTGATGCGCCGCTGCGTGCTTTTCGCGCAGCCGCCATCATTATGACACTCCGTTTGGATGTTTGTAAACAGAAAAGCATGTGGTGCTTTTCTGTTTTCATTCATACTTTTTACTGCTGTTGCGCGAATCACGCTTGTCCCACGGAAGTGCTTCCGTGTGACATGCGTGGTTTTCACGCACCCATTTACATCAATGGGTGCGTGATGCGCGAACAACGCACAAATATAGGACAAGTCGTGCGTTTTTTGCAGCGGACTCACGCTGCGCAAAACTCACGGACTGTCTGCACTGCCCCATAGACTAACATAGGTCTGTACAACACGCGTGAAAATCACGCGCGTTGCACGGACGTAATATACGTTCGTGTAAACAAGCCCTTATGCACATTTTAGGCAAAGCCGCAACAAAATCTGCAACACAGATTATGTGCGGCTTTGATGCGGACAGTGTCTGTAGAAAGACGTCTGGTCATACCCTTAAAATAGACTAAAGCAGCAAGTCTTCTAACATTCTCAATCCTTGTCTGAAATCTCAATTAAGCATGAGCTGCGCAAATCTTATATTTGTATTGACTGCCTATACCGACATGTGGACCTGCTTTATTTTTTATTTTCCTGCGTTTAGGGTACTATTGCAAATTTTAACTACACAGACTTTGTTTATTCCAAAAGTTATTTTTTTTTACATTTTTAAATTTTCTTCTTTCAAATACAAAATTCTTTCAATAATTTTCATCTATAAAATTGCTTCGCACTGAAAAAAATTACATTCCCCCCCCCCCTACGATAAAAATAGAGCAAAAAAATAAATAAATATATATATATTTTTTTTATTATTTTATTTTCCTGCTTTCAACCAAACAGTTTTTTAACATCTGGGGACACCTCATTACACCATCTTCCCCATTGCTGAGAACATTTTCTAGTTGCCTTCATGTTTTTACATGTAATACCTTTAAGATGGATGTATCTCAGGACCGCTACCTTCATTCTGGGGCTCATTGGAGATCCATTGTTCCAGTATCATTTTTCTAGCAATATATAAACTACACCCTAGAGATCTTTTTGGGGAATTATTTAGAGTTGTCCCAAGACTACATCAAAGTATACATGTAATTGGACTGCAATCTATCTCAACGTTATAAATTCTATTCAAAACTTCTATAACCCTGTTCCAGTATCTTATTAACTTTGGACAATTCCACAACAAGTGGATCAAATCTCCCTGCAAGCCCTAACATCTTGTACAACTATCCGTCTCTCGATAACCCATTGAATATTCCAAAGTTAACTACTTGTTTGAGATGGATTGGTCAAATCCTTTGTTAGAAAAGCACACAAAACAGTTCTTTGAGACGAGGTTATGTTTTATTGATAGAGAGAATATAGAAATGATAGCTGTTTGTACTGCTATTTCTCTTTCATGAAACCCTTTTTTAAAGATGTTACTTTTTGCACACATGGTGCGGGTCGGTGCGGGAAGTTCTGATATTTGCAAAGAACTTTTGATTGTTTTTCCTGCTTTGCACTTTTGAATTGTAAACATTAGGTTTTTTGAGATTCTGTTAGGAAAGTTTTATTTAAAATGTATGCTTATTTGATGCAATGAAATGAAATATACACTGAGCTATGCAGAACTTCTCAGGAAATGATTTTTCTGATAAAGTGTTAAATATGCTTTGCTTTCAAGTTTGGGGCAGTTGGATTTCTCAATAGAGACAGATGGACTTTAAGGAAGTTCAACTTTATCCCAGTTTCAGTTGTTAGTGTCAAAATATGCTATATGAAGCAAAACTGCATTAGACTAGTATTTTGTGTAAGATACTCACTGTCATGTGCAAAATGTCACCTGGTTGTGGTTAAAGCCTATATAAACGTGTGCTTATGTGATGAAGCTCAGACAACTGCTGATCTGCCATTTGTCTCCTTGCCGCAAGAATAAAAGAAGCACTTATTCAGATGAATCATTGAATTTTTATTGATAAGAATGGAAAATTCTCCTAACAGATTCCTGAAAGCGGATGGAAGGGTCTGATTTTGTAACCCTCTGATAAAGCAGAATTATAGGCTGATCATTTCCCACCAGCCAGATAGTCTCCAAGTTGTTGTATAATCATTGTCATATGTTAACCCGAGATTTGAGCGTGGTCTCACAATCTGTCCATTCTGCACTTCTATGATCCTCTCTCTCAGGTCCTGCTCCTCAGATCTTAATAAGTTGATGTTTTCCTTAGGATCTTCTACCTCTTTCAGGACTAGCTCTGTAAGGTCATCCTGCACGGTGGGCTCTGGGTCTGAGCTCTCTGGTTGAGATGATGAAGAAGAGGAGGGTTCTTTAATGTTTTCTGGTCTTTCTTTGCTCTCTCTACTTTTTTCTTGAGTGACTTTCTTTCCAGAGATTTTAGATTTAGCAACTTTCCACCAATATCTGACATCATCACTCATTCTTAGCCAGCCCCCTAAAACAAAATAACACAATTATAAAGCCGCAACACAAAGTACCTGCAATACCTTTATATACCTACAATATATAAACTATGCCTCGTTCACACTTTGCAGTGTTGGTTAATTTTTTGTGCAGTGAATGGATAGTTATGACTACCCATTTACACAACTGTTTGTGAATGCTGTGGTTTTGAGTGCCTATTGCATTTTTAACCTCATCATGCCTAAATCCTGGAATTTTTGTACACACAGGTTACGTGTATGGTGGGGTGGGGTGCGGTGTACATCACTATCGCTGAGTGAGGACGAGCTCCAGTAATATTCTAGTAAATATTGTGGGCCGCCCAGAAGGATACAGGAATAATGTATATAAACAATTGTAGGTAGGAACAGCTGACTTTGTTTATGGCGACCAATCAAATTTAAGTTTCCATTGTACTATTGAAGGTTAAAATATGAAAGCAGAGATATGATTGGTTTCCATGAGCGGCAGCATTGTATTTTTCCTCTAAATTAGATTTAGACCCCCTGTGTATTCTTCTGAAGAGAACGGCGTATTCAGCGATGCACATTTAAGATTTATTAGGGCATATGGACATAATAGAGGGGGACCCCTTAATCAGTAACCTCCTCTATTACCCGGGTTGTGTAAAGTAATCAGGTTCCGATACTAAACTCCTGCATATTACTTCGTCTTGTAGCACCTTCTGTTCACATGACATTCACATAGGAAGCAGCGTCTTATCCAGGAGAAGACGGAATAACTGCAGTCACACTTTCTATAAGAGCTTGATGTACAGACACCATACACACTATAAAAGACGACTTACTTCTCTTTATATTCTCCTCTTCTATCCAGCATTCAGGATCGATATTACGGATCTTTTCATTGAATTTCCAATCCATTGACCTGTGAAGTGCAAAAAAGGAAAAATGAAAAGATATGTGAATTATTGCATGTTATAGAACAACTTCTGGAGACACAGTCCTTTCTTTTACTGAATTTTATGTTACCCTATTTCTCATACTTGGGGTTTAAATTTATACTATGTTTTAATTAAAAAAATGGTACCTTGTCCTGACTCAGCCTCTAGGGCCTCATTTATTAATATAACCTGTGGGGTCTACATGTCCCAGCACAAAACATAAAAAAGACATAAAATAAAATGATGAGAGTGAAATAAATAACATACCTTGTATCTGCAGATAATATGTCATCAAGATGAAACTGTGAAAGACAATGAATAAAGACGTTAGTTCCTATTTGTGACATACAAGGAACCCCACAATCCGGCATCTCTAGATTGTAAGCGCTAACGGGCAGGGGACGCTCATTTGTCCCGTGGAATATATTATACCTGCTGTAGAAATGAAGGTTATTACTATTATTATTATTATTAAGGCTGGGTTCACACACCCTATTTACGGACGTTAATCGGGCGTTTTAGCCCCGAATTACGTCCGAAAATACGGTTCCAAAGCATCGGCACACATCTGCCCATTCATTTGAATGGGTTTTACGATGTTCTGTGCCGACGGTCATTTTATTTACTCGCGCCGCTGTCAAAAGACGGCGTGTAAAAAAGACGCCCGCGTCAAAGAAGTGCCTGTCACTTCTTGAGACGTAATTGGAGACATTTTCCATTGACACAATGGAAAAACAGCTCCAATTACGTCCGCGAAAAGCGCCTGCACTTGCCATTACGTCTGAAATTGCGGAGCTGTTTTCTCCTGAAAACAGCTCTGTGATTTCAGCCGTTACGGACGTGTACGTGTGAACATACCCTAATAAAGCATGAGCGGCTGAGCTGCAGGAAACATTATGTCAAAGATACAGGAGAAGGCCTTCAATCTCCATTAGACTTCACCAGAACGTCCTAATACAAGTCTCTTTGTTCTGTGCCATCAATTTCTCCTTTTCCATCACTAAACCTACAAAACCCCAGTAATTCAGTGGATAAAATCTTGACTCACAGGTTCCTGCTGGTTGATGTGATGGATTATATATTCCCACTGAAGGAAGGTTTTGTCACGTTCTTCTTTTGGGGAATGAACATGAAATAAATGTTCTCCTTCAGTTTCCACAGACACAATTTGATATAATTGGTGAAGCTGTTTTGTGGCCATCTTGATTTTGGACACCGGCCACATCCTGCAAGAAATGAAGAAGACAGAGAATAAGATTTAGCGGAGAATCATTGTTGGAACAATTTCTCTATATTATAAGTTATAATTCTTACTACATTATAGTTCATATTATTATTATCAGCCTTTATTTAGACAGCACCACATATTACACAGCTCATTATGGGGGAGGGGGCTGTTATAACACAAAGTATATTGAGATTTATAGTAGATAAGACTTGTGGCAATATACCATATGATGCATTACTGCAAAATTAGTGAGGTTTTCTATGGTAATGTGATCAGTTTAGTGGACATATGGAAGGATATATAATTCCCATGATCCCTTACCTTCTAGGCATGAATTCATCCATTAGAGGGTTGTAATCTATCCATAGGAGTTCCTCCGCCAGAAATGAATCCTGCTGCCTTGATATTACAGCCAGCACTGTTATTAGAGGCGCTCTCCTAAACTCGATAATTTTCTCCCTCTTTTGTCCGATCTTCTCTTTTTTAATCAGCTGCGTAAGTAAATGGAGACAGAATTACACACTGGGAGTATACACTGGTTTTATATATAGCCTTCCCTATCCTAACCTCTGTATACAGCTACTAGTCACCACTGCTGTATACAGAGGACAGTGCTGTACAATGTACTGGACAGATCTACAACTTCTCTCACAGCAGAGCTTCATTCTCAGCCCAACCTGGAGATCAGACAGAACATATGGAAGATGTATGACCAATATTACTCTGAATATATTCACTGATGACATTCATAAAGCATTTATGAAAATAACACTCGTCCATATACAATCATCTCTTCATATACAACCTGCTGGTCAGATACATAGAACTGCAATTACCTCAGAGAAGATTCCATGGACGATCTGGGATGTTTTCAGGAAGACCAGTTCTCCAGATAATCTCTCCTTAAAGTCAGGGACATCGGTGATCACTGGGTTTATAAGATGGTCACTGAACTGTCTGCCTTCCCTTTGGAGGCGTTCTTCCGATTCGTCATCGGCGGCCCTAAAAGTTGAATAAATAATTAGGAAAATGAGAACATTGAATGACTGGATCATTATTGTACATGCAGCATTAGCAGTGACTTTAAAGAGAAAGCTGAATGTATTCTGTATACTGCATCTACTATACATGGAAACAATACAATAAATAAACAATGTCTCCTCTGACAGATCCCATTTATTCCATCAGGATGAAAACAAATGGTAAGTACATTAGTTGGAATCAGTGTGCACATATTCTGTATGGATGTCTTATAGGATCCAGGAACTTGGCAGACAGAACTATAAAGTATAATGTCGTCTCTGTTTTTGCTAGAAGCAACCATTGAGGACCATCATAACAACTTAACCCTTTCAAGACCGAGCTCATTTTGACCTTCATGACCAGCCCCATTTTCTCAAATCTGACATGTGTCTCTTTATGTGGTAATAAGGGGGGATTCACACGAGCGTGTATTGGGTCCGTGCGGGCCGCGTGGTTTTCACGCGCCACGCACAGACCAATACAAGTCTATGGGGCAGTACAGACAGTCCGTGCTTTTTGCGCAGCGTTTGTCAGCTGCGCAAAAAGCGCGACATGCTCAATATCTCCGCGTATTTCGCGCATCACGCACCCATTGAAGTCAATGGGTGCGTGAAAACCACGCTGGTCGCATGGAAGCACTTCCGTGCGAACCGACTGAAACAGCGCACCAGCTGTCAAAAGGATGAATGTAAACAGAAAAGCACCACGTGCTTTTCTGTTTCCAAACATCCAAATGGAGTGTCTTTGAGATGAGCGAACCCGGACAATCGAACCGAACTTCACCGGGTTCGGCCGAACTCGTTTTGGCCGAACCCGGCAAAAAAAATTCCGGTACGCGACGTCAGGAGATAGTCACTGTCCAGGGTGCTGAAAGAGTTAATTATGATTTTTCTCATTTTAAATGTATCTGCTTGTAAAACAGATAGTAATACCACACAAAATAGTTACTATTTTATATATTCCATATGTCTACTTTATATTTGCATTGTTTTTTGAACATTATTTTATTTTTCTAGGACGTTACAACGTTTAGAACTTTAGCAGCAATTTCTCACGTTTTCAAGAAAATTTCAAAAGGCTATTTATACAGGGACCAGTTCAGTTCTGAAGTGGCTTTGAGGGCCTTATGTACTAGATAGACCCCATAAATCACCCCATATTAAAAACTGCACCCCTCAAAGTATTCAAAATAGCATTCAGAAAGTTTCTTAACCCATTAGGCACTTCACAGGAATTAAAGCAAAGTAGAGGTGAAATTTACAAATTCATTTGTAATACATTTTTTTCTGTAACACAGAAGGTTTTACCCGAGAAATGCAACTCAATATTTATTGCCCAGATTCTGCAGATTTTAGAAATATCCCACATGTGGCTCTAGTGTGATAATGGACTGAAATACCGGCCTCAGAAGCAAAGGTGCACCTAGTGGATTTTGGGGCCTCCTTTTTTTAGAATATATTTTAGGCACCATGTCAGGTTTGAAGAGGTCTTGTGGTGCCAAAACAGTGAGACGGTTTTGGAAACTACACACCTCAAGGAATTTATCTAGGGGTATAGTTAGCATCTTGACCCCACAGGTATTTTGCTATATTTATTGAAGTTTGTCTGTGAAAGTGAAAATCTACTTTTTTTTCTGAAAAAATATTAAAAAAAATAATATTTGCAAGGAATAAAGATTAAAAAGCACCCCAGAACTTGTAAAGCTACTTCACGCCAATACCCCATATGTGGTACTAAACTGCTGTTTGGACCCACGGCAGAGCTCAGAAGGGAAGGAGCGCCATTTGGATTTTGAAGCGCAGATTTTGCTGGATTGGTTTTCAGTTCCATATCGCGTTTGCAACGCCCTGGAGTAAGCAAAACAGTGGAATCCCCCCAAAACTGACCCCATTTTGAAGACTACACCCCTCAAGGAATTGTTCTAGGGGTATAGTTAGCATTTTGACCCCACAGTTTTTTTGCTGAATTTAGTGGAATTAGGCCGTGAAAATGAAAATCTACTTTTTTCTGAAAAAACATAGAAATTTTTAATTTTCACAATGAATAAAGGAGAAAAATTACCCCAAAATTTGTAAAGCAATTTGTCCTGATTACAGCAATACGCCATATGTGGTAATAAACTGCTGTTTGGACCCACGGCAGGACTCAGGAGGGAAGGAACAATATTTGGCTTTTGGAGCTCAAATTTAGCTGGAATGGTTTTCGGGTGTCATGTCGCATATGCAAAGCCCCTGAGGTACCAAAACAGTGGAAACCTCCCAAAAGTCCCTTTAGGGGACTGGAACGAGCGATCATTAGGTCGCTGGTACAATACACTGCAATACTAATGTATTGCAGTATAATGTCATTATACAGGCTCCTGTAACAGCGCGATCGCTGTTCCTGTCCGTTAGTCCCGGGTGTCAGCTGTAATACACAGCTGACACCTGCAGAATATGGAGCGTGCACAGCGCATGAGCCCGCTCCATAAATAACCCCTCGCACCACGACATGCTATTAAGTCGTGGTGCGCCAAGGCGTTAATGCGCAGCGGATGGTGCAAAGTGAAAATTAAAATTTTCCACTGATATGCCATTTTAATGTACAATATATTGTGCCCAGTTTGTGCCACTGAAGACAAATACCTCATACAATGTTGAGCGGGTTCTCCCAGATATAAAATGTCATATATGTGGACGTAAGCTGGTGTTTGGGCACGCTGTGGGGGGAGGGAACACCATTTGGCTTTTGGAGCGCAGATTTTGCTTGGTAACTGTTCTGTTTGGGGTTTTGCTGGTATTTCAGTTTATGATGTGGGGGTATATGTAATCTGTGCGGAGTACATCAGGGCATAATAAGAGGGTATAATAATGGGGTACATAAATAATAATTCGCAGATATGTGGCCGGTGTCGCACTGATAAATGGTGCCCAATCTTATCCGCTTTTGGAACACTCTGCACATTTTGCATCGCCATATTCTGAGAGCCAGAACTTTTTTATTTTTTCTCCAACGGAGCCGTGTGAGGGCTTATTTGTTGCGGGACAATCTGTACTTTTCATTGGTACCATTTTAGGGTACATGTGATTTTTTTAAATCACATTTTATTAGATTTTTTTGGAAGCAAAGTGACAAAGAAACATTAATTCTGACAATGTTTTTCGTATATTTTTTTTACAGTGTTCACCGTGCGGTATAAATGACATTTTACTTTATTCTGCGGGTCGGTACGATTACGGCGATACCATATGTATATAGGTTTTTTATGTTTTGTGGCGATTGCGCAATAAAATCACTTTGATGAAATTATTTATTTTTTGTGTATTCTGAGAGTCATAATTTTATATTTTTCCGTCAAAAAAGCGGTGTAAGGGCTTGTTTTTTGCAGGACAGGTTGTAGTTTTTATTGGTATTATTTTGGGGTACATGCGACTTTTTGATCACTTTTTATTCTATATTTTGGGAGGGTTGATGACCAAAAAAAAGTGATTCTTGACATTGTTTTTTAATTTATTTTTTTTGCGGTGTTCACCGTGCGGGAAAAATAATATTATAGTTTTATAGTTTGGGTCGTTACGAACGCTGTGATACCAAATATGTGTACTTTTTTTTAACATTTTCATTTTTTTCCTATAATAAAAGACTTATTATAGGGAAAAAAGCATTCTTTTTTTTTGTAACTTTTATAACTTGTTTTTACACTTTTATAAAACTTTTTTATTACTTTATTTTTTACTTTTTACTTGAAGCCTGGCAGCACTGATCGCTGCTATAATACATTACACTACCTAGGTAGTGTAACGTATTATAAACTGTCAGTGTGACGCTGAGAGTCACACTGACAGGAAGCTTATGAGAGCCAGCATCCGGCTGGTTCTCATAGGCTGCTGTGCATGGCAGACCCGGGCGCTGTTATATGGCCCCCGGTTCTGCCTTATAACCGACTGCAGCACCCGCAATCGGTCCCCGGGAAAGTTTGTTGTAGCAACAAACGTTCCACTTTGTTATAGCAACAAACTTTCCAGTTCGTTGCTACAACACACTTTCCCTGCGATCACATGACCGGGACCTGAACTAATCAGGTCCCGATCATATCTCCGGGACCAGAGGTAGGTGATAACAGCGCGATCCGGGTGTCAGCGCTACTCTGAGACACCCGGATCGCGCTTTTAACACCCACCGTGAATTCACGTCGGCACTGCACAGAGCCCAGCAAGTGCCGACGTGAATATACAGTGGGCGGTCGGGAAGCGGTTAAACTGTGTGACTATAGTTTCCCTCCTTATTTCAGGTTCTTTCCACGATTGAGTTGGCTCCGAGAGGAGATTATAGATCTGGACACTGCAGATTCTGCAGCCAACTCAATCGTGCAAGGATTGAAATTAGGAGGCTTGACGACTAAAGTGGATAACATCATTCATTACCTGTAGAACTGAATTTGTTGTGTGTATTGTCATGTGTCCCTGTAATCTCTATTACATCAGGAGGACCATCCACCCGATATTCAAGAGATTCAGGCAGCATGTACGATCTATTGGGTACAAGGTAGGGATCTCCTCCTTTTAGTGAACGCATGCTTACATATCATGGAGGTAATCCCAGGGGAATGTGGATTGCGGGCATTTTGTGCATTAAACACGCTTTCACAGGGGGGGAATAGACATAACCTTTTGCTTCAAAAAAGAGGCAGAAATTGATCTTACAGGCGGAAGCCCTCGTTCCATTAGGTCTTATTGATCGCAAAGATCTAAGTGCATTTTTTAAGTTAAAGTATGTTATTCTATTCATCTTATACAGATGTAACTGCGTAGACTCTGTCCAAACATTTGTTGTGTCTTATGTATCACTGTAATGTACGATTTAAAGTTGCCTTGTTTCTATATAACGCCGAGGCCTTTACAAAGTATAAGGGTACACGTGAAACTGCCGTAGGTTAACACTCCACATCCCACTACTGCTTATGCTGAATAAAGTAGAAATCAACATTGCTAAATAGTGAGCACAGTGGTTTTTCTCATCATACAAATACTTGATCTAATGCTGCACCGCAGGGTCTAATGACTAATGTCTAATTTTCATAAAGGGAAGCTCTAACCGTGAAAGTGCAGGGGTCTCTAAGAAAGTGGCCATTCAGTACATAAATATACTGATAGAGATATATATATATATATAATACAACACATTCCTCCATAAATCATATCTAAATAGCAGTATTAGGGTAGTGGGGGTTATTACTCCATGCAAACAGCCCTTACAAGCTTGTCCACCATTAACCCCTTCCCGACATGCGCCGTACATGTACGGCGCTGTCGGGAGGTGCTTCCCGCAAAGCGCCGTAGATGTACGGCGCAGTGATGGTGCGGGCTCAGAAGCAGAGCCGGCACCATCACCGCGGGGTGACAGCTGTATTATACAGCTGGCACCCTCCTGTAACTGCCAGCACCGGAGCTACTCTCCGATCCGGCAGATTAACCCCTCAGATGCTGCGCTCAATAGAGCGCAGCATCTGATAGGTTTTCACCCTACCGGCAACCCAGTGATGCAATCGCTGGGTTGCTGTGGCAATCGGACGCCAGAAAATGGCGTCCGAGTTTGCCTTGTACGGGAGCCGATGAGGACCCGCCTGCGGCGTGTCCTCATAGGCTTGCTGTCAGTGAATAACTGACAGCGCTAATACACTGCACTTCGTATGTAGTGCAGTGTATTAGAGTAGCGATCGGGGCATCAGGCCCTCATGTCCCCTAGTGGGACAAGTCAGAAAAGTAAAAAAAAGATAATAAAAATGTGGTAAAGCAATAAAAACACACACATTTCAAA
Organism: Rhinoderma darwinii; assembly: GCF_050947455.1. Classification (NCBI taxonomy): domain Eukaryota; kingdom Metazoa; phylum Chordata; class Amphibia; order Anura; family Rhinodermatidae; genus Rhinoderma; species Rhinoderma darwinii. Next base: position 44,554,315 of record NC_134691.1, on the reverse strand, counting down.
TAAAAATAAAGCTAAACTGACTTTTTTCCCATAGTAAGTCTTTTATTATGGGAAAACCCATAAAAAAAAAACAAAACTATACATAATTGGTATCGCCGCGTCCGTAACGACCCAAACTACAAAACTATTATGTAATTTATCCCGCACAGTGAACGCCGTAAAAAAAAACATGAAAAACAACGCCAGAATCTTTGTTTTTAGGTCACATTTCCTTCCAAAAAATGCTATAAAAAGTGATCAAAAAGTCACATTTACTCCAAAATAGTACTAATAAAAACGACAATCCGTCCCGCAAAAAATAAACCCTGACACCGCTTTGTGCACGCAAAAATAAAAAAGTTATGGGTTTTAGAATATGGCGACATAGAAAACAAATGATTTTATAAAAAAAGTGATTTTATTGTGCAAAAGCTGCAATACATAAAAAAAAACTATATAAATTTGGTATCGCCGTAATCGTATCGACCCGCAGAATAAAGCTAACATGTAATTTATGGCGCACTGTGGATGCCGATAAAAAAAACAATAAAAAACGATTCCAGAATTGTTTGTTTTTGGTAATTTCCTTTACCAAAAAATGAAATAAAAAGTGATCAAAAAGTCGTATGTGTTCCAAAATGGTACCAATAAAATCTACAGCCCGTCTCGCAAAAAACAAGCCTGCACACCGCTCAATCAACTGAAAAACAAAAAAGTTACGGCACTAGTAATGCGGTGATGAAAAAACATCTGAATGTGCAGGCCGGAGGGGAACATTCCTTCAGTTTCAGGGCCCTAGTATTTAGGAACTAGGAAAAGGAAGGGACATAGCACATCCGCTGGAAGCGAGGGCGCCCGTATTATACCAGCGGAAAACTTTCCCAGCAATATTTCCCAAACAACGAAGGAGAAAAAGTCCCCAAAAGGTGCAGAGCGTTACAAAAGGGGGATAAGAAAGAAAACCGTTTATCAGTGTTACACCGGCCTGTGCATAACGGATCGCTTCACAGCGTAACACACATCTATGGAGAATTGTATTATTTACCCCATTATTATACCCTCTTATTATGCCCTGATGTTCTCCGCACAGATTACATATATCCTGATGTTCTCCGCACAGATTACATATATCCTGATGTTCTCCGCACAGATTACACATGCCCCCACATTATAAACAGAAATACCAGCAAAACTCAAACAAAACTACCAAGCAAAATCCATGCTCAAAATGGCGGTCTATTCCTTCTTAGCCCTACAGCGTGCCCAAACAGCAATTTATGGCCACAAGTAAGGCATTACCATACCCGGGAGAACCCGCTTAACAATTTATGGGGTTAGATTCTCCAGGGGCACAACATATTGTGCGATGAATAGGCAGATCAGTGGAAAAATTGCAATTTTCACTTTGCACAATCCACTGCGTATTCATTTCTGAAAAACACCTGTGGAGTCTAAATTCTCACTACACCCCTTGATAAATGCCTTTAGGGGTGTAGTTTCTAAAACGGGGTCACTTTTGTTTTGTACATCAGGGGTTTTGCAAATGCAACATGGCGTCCGCAAACCATTCCAGCAAATTCTACGCTCCAAAAGATAAGTACCGCTCCTTTTCTTCTGAATGCTACCATATACGTAAACAGCCTATTATAACCACATATGGGGTGTTACCGTACTCGGGAGAAATTACTTTACAAATGTTGGGGTGCTTTTTCTTCTCTATTCCTTGTAAAAATGAAAAATGTTGATCTAAAACTACATCTTGTTGGAAAAAAAAATTATTTTTCATTTTCATAGCTTAATTCTAATTAATTCAGCAAAAAACCTTTGGGATCAAAATTTTCACTATACCCCTATATGATTCCTCAGGGGGTGCAGTTTCCCAAATGGAGTCAATTTTGGGGTGTTTCCACTGTACTAGTACTACAGGGGCTCAGCAAATGTGACATGGCGCCCAGACACTATTCAAAATCCAAATGGTGCTAGTTCCATTCTGAGCCCTACCGTGTGTCCAAACAGATGTTTGTGACCACATGTGGGGTATTGTTTTACTCGGGAGAAGTTGCTTTACTAATTTTATGGTGCTTTTTCTCCTTCAGTCCTTGTGGAAATGAAAAAAAAAATACCTAAACCTACATTTTATTTGAAAAAATGTAGATTTTCATTTTTACGGCCTACTTCCAATAAGTTCTGTAAAACACCTGTGGGGTCAAACTGCTCACTGTACTCCTAGATAATTTCCTCATGGCGCTCTTTCCATTCTAAGCCCTGCTGTGTGTCCAAATAACTGTTTATTATCACATGTGGGGTATTGTTTTACTCGGGAGAAATTGCTCTACAAATATTGTGGTGCTTTTTCTACTTTAGTTCTTTTGGAAATGAAAAAAAATTAGCTAAACCTACATTTTATTTGAAAAAATGTAGATATTCATTTTCATGGCCTAGTTCCAAAAATTTTTGCAAAAAAACTGGCTGGTCAAAATGCTTGCTACATCCCTAGATAAATTCCTTGAGGGGTGTAGTTTCCCAAATGGGGTCACTTTTGGGGGGTTTCCACTGTTTTAGTTCCACTAGACCTGTTCAAAGCTGACATGGTGCCTAAAATATATTCTAATAAAAAGGAGACCCAAAATCCACCAGGTGCTCCTTTGCTTCTGAGGCCGGTGCTTCAGTCCAGTAGCACACTAGAGCCACATGTGGGATATTTCCTAAAACTGCAGAACCTGGGCAATAAATATTGAGTTGCATTTCTTGGGTAAAACATTCTGTGGTACAAAAAAAATGGATTCAAAATGAATTTCTGGAAAAAAATAATGAACTTTGTAAATTTCACCTCTACTTTGCCTTAATTCCTGTGCAATGTCTAAAGGGTTAAGAAACTTTCTAAATGCTGTTTTGAATACTTTGAGGGGTGCAGTTTTTAAAATGGGGTGACTTATTGGGGGTTTCTAATATCTAAGGACCTCAAATCCACTTCACAACTGAACTGGCCCCTGTAAAAATATCATTTTGAAATTTTCTTGAAAATGTGAGAAATTGCTGCTAAAGTTCTAAGCCTTGTAACGTCCTAGAAAAATAAAATGATGTTCAAAAAACGATGCCAATCTAAAGTAGACATATGGGGGATGTTAGTTAGCAGCATTTTTGTGTGGTATAACTGCCTGTCTTACAAGCAGATACATTTAAATTGAGAAAAATGCTAATTTTTGCAATTTTTCGCTAAATTTTGGTGTTTTTCACAATTAAATACTGAATGTATCGGGCAAATTTTGCCAGTAACATAAAGTCCAATGTGTCACGAGAAAACAATCTCAGAATCACTTGGATAGGTAAAAGCATTCCGGAGTTATTACCACATTAAGTGAAACATGTCAGATTTGAAAAATGAGGCTCTGTCAGGAAGGTCAAAAGCGGCCAAAGAGGGAAGGGTTTATACTGACCTATTGGGCCATATGAGGTAATAGAGGGGGGCCCCATACTCATAACTCCCTCTATAAGACTGGAGATACATTTATTATTTGTGGAGTGATGGCTCCAATGTAAACTACGAGTGACAGTTACAGTCCATAGAGTTACACTGAGTTACATGTACATGAATATTAATCAGAAAGACATGGACATAAAGAAAAGTTGTGCACAAGTTAAATGCATGTCAAGTGCAAGGTCTGTGTCTATATATATTCTCCACATACATATACTGTACAAATATGATTACTGCTCAATAGTCATTGTAATGCAGGAGAAATCAGTATCTGAACATCCCAGGGCAGATTGTCTGTAGCTGGGATCCAGCAGCTCTGGGGGTAAAACACACAATCCCTTGTTATGATTCCTGATGGAACAGCAGATCTGGGATATCTACTTCTCTTACATAACCTGAAGAAATAAACCTTTGTTCACACTATAAAATACAGGATTTATTTATTCCCAGTGTGAACAGGGACAAGCTTCGTAGAGACAAAATGTTTCTACAAAACATCATCTCGTGTTTAATAATATTGTGGAAATCTAAACATTTTAGAAACACTTGAGATTCTCCTCCTTCACTTACCAGATATTTTTTTCGGCCCGGGTCAGACTGGAACTCTTATCGAGTTTCAAACCTTTCTTCACTTTCCTCAACATTTTGTAATCACTTTGCTAATTAACGAGACGTGCAGCGCACAAGAACCAATCAGCAAGATTCTAAAGGCCCCGCCCTGGGAGAGCTGCCCTTATAGTAGTAGTGATGTCACAATGAGCATTGGTATGTAGTAGTGATGTCACAATGAGCATTGGTATGTAGAAGTGATGTCACAATGAGCACTGGTATGTAGTAGTGATGTCACAATGAGCATTGGTATGTGAGCAGCAGGTACATTGATGAAGAACATATCAGTGAATATTATATACAGAGCTGTGTAGATAGTTCTTCAGTGTCAGTAATCATGGATCTTTCCGGAAGCCAGAGGCGTAGCTAGGTTCACCAGCACCCGGGGCAAAGATTCCGTTTGGCGCCCCCCGCAACCTCTTTCCCGACATCTCCTTCCCCCTCGCCGTGTTTGTTTTCTCTACCAATCGACGTGTCATTTCTTTTTATGTAACTCGAGCATATAAACATTTGTACATTTCACAAGCAATATGGTTCTATACACAACACCAGAACCAAGCTCAGTACATATATACAGCCCCAGAAGCAAGCTCACTACATATATACAACACCAGCACAAATACAGCTCAATTTAGTGCAACCCCTGGTGTATAGGTGTGTACGGCGTACAACTACAGCTCCCAGCATGGCCCAAACAATGATAAGGATATGCTGGGAGATGCTGTTTCACAAAAAATAAATCCTATCATAATCATACCACCCATCATCTCTCTGCACATCATACAGTGACTACAATACTGATTAGAGGCAGAACAAACATTTACATTAAGTGACTCACCGGTGACGTCTCAGATTCTAGTTCTTCCTCTCCATCCGGTCCAGACCTCTATGATGACTTCTCCCGGTCACAGCCCATTTCTGCAGTTTGCCGCTCAGATGTCTTCAGCTTCTCACTTTACCTACATTTCTGCACCTATAAATAAATATAACGTTATCATTATACCACACACTACGCCCCTACATATAATAGCGCCATACACTGCACCTCTAATTATAATAGCACCATACACCGTGTCCCACACACATACTGTGCCCCCTGTAGATAGTGCCTGCCATAGGGCCCCTGTAGATAGTGCCCCCATATAGACCACCCCTGTATATAGTGTCCCACAAATAACTCCCCCTATAGTGCTCTACAGATAGCCCACCCCTGTATATAGCCCCCTGTAGATATAGCCCACCCCTGTATATAGAGCTCTACAGATAGCCCAACCATGTATGTAGCCCCCCTGTAGATATAGCCCACCCCTGTATATAGTGCTCCACATATAGTCCACCCCTGTATATAGTGTTTCACAGATAGCCCACCCCTGTATATAGCCCACCCTTGTACATATAGTCCACCCCTGTATATAGTGCTCCACTAGATAGTCCACCCCTGTATATAGTGTTCCACAGATAGCCCACCCCTGTATATGCTATATACAAGGGTGGGCTATCTGTGGAGCACTATATACAGGGGTGGACTATATGTACAAGGGGGCTATATACAGGGGTGGGCTTTCTGTGGAGCACTATAGGGGGAGCTATTTGTGGGATACTATATACAGGGGTGGGCTATATCCACAGGGGGACTATATACAGGGGTGGGCTATATCTACAGGGGGACTATATACAGGGGTGGGCTATATCTACAGGGGGACTATATCTACAGGGGGACTATATACAGGGTTGGGCTATCTACAGGGGGACCATATCTACAGGGGGACCATATCTACAGGGCTGGGCTATACACAGGGCTGGGCTATACACAGGGCTGGGATATACACAGGGCTGGGATATACACAGGGGGGCTATATCAACAGGGGTGGGCTATACACAGGGGGGCTATATCTACAGAGGGGCTATATCTACAGGGGGCTATATACAGGGGTGGGCTATATACAGGGGGAATATATCTACAGGGGGGGCTATATCTACAGGGCTGGGCTATATACAGGGTGACTATAACTACAGGGGGGCTATAAACAGGGGTGGGCTATCTATGGAGCACCATATACAGGGGTGGGCTATATCTACAGGTGTAGCTATAGCTCACCCCTGTATATGGTGCTCTATAGACAGCCCACTCCAGTATATAGCCCCCCTGTAGATATAGTTCCTCTGTATATAGCCCAGCCCTGTAGATATAGTTCCCCTGTAGATATAGTTCCCCTGTAGATAAAGCCCCCCCCCGTAGATAAAGGCCCCCCGTGTAGACAAAGTCCCCCCCCCCCGTGTAGACAAAGTTCCCCCCTCCCCTCGCAGATACAGCCACACACTTTTATTACAATTTAAAAAAATAAAAAAATTCAAACTCACCTTATTCCCGCTCCCACGCCGTCCGGCAGCCATGGAGACCTGCTCTCTTCTGCGCAGGTCTTCAGGGAGTTGAACACAGCATCTAAGAAAGGCGCTGATTGGCTGGGCAGGATGACTTTCCCTGTCAGTCAGTCAGCGCCTTTCATCGACGGAAGCTTTACTGGTACAAAAGGTACCAGTTGCTTCATTCGTGGAAAGGCGCGGAAAGGCCGGGCACGGAACGTGCCCGGTCATTCATTGCTTCTAATTGTACCTGTGTCCTTGCGACACACGTACAATTATAGTGCAGGAGGAGGTGGCGCTGGCGCCCCCCTCTGAACTGCGCCCGGGGCACATTCCCCGCCTGCCCCCCCCTAGCTACGCCCCTGCGGAAGGTATTCTGTTATATGTTATGTGATTTTTTCAGTTTGTTTAGTATTTGGTTCTGTCACTTGATGTTTTTATTTCAGTCCAATCCATTTTTGGGAAAACACCTCATAGATTCCATCTATAGCCTAGATTCTAATAATTTCATAATATAAAGTGTACCCCCAATTATATGTAATAAATAACATTGTGCAGCACTTACTGATTACTGTAATATACTCTACTACTGTGTTTTGTCCTCTTGGACTGTTCCGCATGGACTTTTATATTACCCATACTGCACACCTCTCATGTAATACACAGAAGGAGACAGCAGGGCCGCACTGTTCATGAGATGAGCATCTGAATTCAATGGGAGAAGAAGGCTGCAATACCTGTGAATCGCCACTAAATGTGTCGAACATTCACAGTGAGCAAGAAGAAATGAAGGGGCTTACGAGCGCTGCAGCCTCTTCAAAATAGCTGATCGGCGGGGGTCCCAGGAGTCAGCCCCCGACCCATCAGCAATTGATGGCCTATGCTGAGGATAGGCCATCAATTTTTATTGGCTGGTAAAACCCCTTTAACTTTATTAACAACACACAGAGGAGACAGGGAGAAGAGCTGCTCCTCACAGACACTGACAGGCAAGATGAGATGTTGCTGTAGGTAGAAATACTTTATAACTTCTGCTCTTCAATAACCTATTATTCACCTGTTATATACCCGGACAGTATTACCTGAATGCCAGGGGTCACATGACTGCCGCCATCCTTAGTCTATTCAGTTATCCTATAAATTCATTTCTATGGACTAATCTGTGAGCAGTACCACTACAACTACACTGGTATAAAAACGCATATGATCCAAATTTAAAATACATATATATCAGAAAGCTGTATAATTTCCTACTCTAGAAATAAATCGATAAAAAAATTGAATAAAAAGTAATGAAAAAGTCAAATTTACACCAAAATAGTACCAATAAAAACGACAGCCCTTCCTGCAAAAAATCCCTGACATAGCTTTGTCGACGTAAAAAATAAAAGTTATGCGTCTTAGAATAGGGAGACACAGGAATTTTTTTTTCTTTTTAAAAAGTGATTTGTGTAAAAGCTGCAATACAAAAACTAAATTTGGTATTGCCGTATTTGTATCAACCCGCAGAATAAAATTAACATGTAATTTATGGCGCACAGTGAATGCCAAAAATAATCACAATAAAAAACTATTCCAGAATTGCTTGTTTTGGTAATTTCCTCTTCTAAAAATGAAATAAAAAGTGATCAAATAGTCGTATATGTCCCATAATGGTACCAATAAAATCTACAGCTTGTCTCACAAAAAACAAGCCCGCGCACTGCTCCATCAACCGAAAAATAAAAAAGTTATGGCACTAGTAATGCGGCGATGAAAAAACATCCCGATCTGAAGACCAGAGGGGAACATTCCTTCAGTTTCAGGGCCCTAGTATTTAGGAACTAGGAAGGGAAGGGACATAGCACATCTGCTGGAAGCGAGGGCACCCGTGTTATACCAGGGCAACACTTTCCCAGTAAAATTTCCCAAACTACTGTAGTATATCTGGGGCAATAATGGGCTGCATATTGTTACAATGTTATATGACTTGACCCAGAGTGCTGGGTGTGGTCACTCAGCAGTGGCGGATTAAGTGTACCCTGTGCCTTGGGCTGTTGACACAACTTGGGCCCCCTTCTCTCCCCTCGCACGCAATTCGACCCCCCCCCAACCCGCTGACACAGTACCCGTCAGTGCCACTAACCTGACGGATACAGGTTTTAGCACTAGATACAGACGCTATTTATTCAGGATATAAAGCAGCTGTATCTCAAAAAGTAAAAATAATTTTTAATAAAAAGTATTTAGAAAGTTGCACCAAACACACTGTTTTATTAGAGAAACAAAAAAAAAGAATAAAAAAAAAGGTATCACCTCTCTTTAACCCCTTAATGACCAAGCTTGTTTGGACCTTAATGACCAAGCCAGATTTGTCAAATCTGGTATGTGTGACTTTATCAGAGAATAATTCTGCAATAGTTTTGCATATCCAAGGAATTCTGACATCGTTTTTTTGTCCCATGTTGTACTTTATTTTATTGGTAAAAGTAGACTGATACGATTTGTGTAAATTAATGAAAAAATATCTAAATTTATGACATTTTGTAAAAATTAACATTAACATTTTTCCCTATTTGGAACTGGCAATATGTCACATATGTGTACATACATACTGTACATTTTTTTAATTAAATATATATTTCCATCTCTTTACTCTATTCCAGCAGCAATTTTGAAAAAATAAAATACATTTTGAACAATTTAGAAGACTTACAAATTTAATAATCATTTCATACATTTTGAAGTACATTTTGTTTTCCTGCACCAGGTTTTCAGGGCCTCATAGGGGTCAGAATGATGGAAACCCCCACAAATGACCCCATTTTGAAAACTATACCTATTAAGGTATTTATCTAGAAGTGTAGTGAGTATTTTGACCCCACAGTTTTTTTGTAAGAACTCATGCAAAGCAGGTGAAAAAAAATAAAATTCCACTTTTTCCACAAACGTGTTATTGTAAAGACAGATTTCTTTGTAAAGCGAACATGAGAATAAAGAAACACACCCAAAAATCTATCACCCTGTTTCTCCTGTCTTCATAAATACCACCATTGTGGCCCTAATACGCGGCCTGAACACACGGCAGGGCCCAAAAGGAAGGGAGCACCTGGAGGCTTTCAGGATACATATTTTGCTTGAAAATGTTTTAGACCCCACCGCATATTTGGAGAGGCTTTGAGCTGCTAGACCGATAGAAACTCCCCATAAATTACCCCATTTAGAAAACTAGACCCCCTTTGATGCCACAAACATTTTGACCCCACAGTTTTTTGCTAAATTTAATGTAAAGCACGTGGAAAAAAATAAAATTCCACTTTTTACACAAATGTGTCATTGTAAAGACAGATTTCTTTGTAAAGCGAACATGAGAATGAAGAAACACACCCCAAAATCCATCAAGCTGTTTCTCCTGTTTTCAAAAGTACCCTCATTGTGGCCCTAAAACGCTGCCTGGACGCATGGCAGGGCCCAAAAGGAAGGGAGCACATGGAGGCTTTCAGGGCACAATTGAATAAATTATAGGCCCCATATCAAGCATTTAGAAGCAATGAGCTGCCTGAGCAAAAAAAAAAAACACCCAGAAATGACCCCATTTTAAAAACTAGACCCCCTAAAGGTATTCATCTAGTGGTGTAGTGAGCATGCAAAAGAGAAGTGAAGCTGTGTATTTATAACGGATGCATGTCGCTATAGACGTATTTGCCTGTACTTATGACTATGGCTTGCTAAAGAAGCAGTTGTCCCTCATCTGATGTCATTGTGGACAGAATTCTGTCCTAATATAAAATCAGTCAGAGAGGAAAAAATAAACTATACTGGAGTGACGGGCAATATTTAAAAAAAAATAATGGAGGAAAATGCATCCAACTATGTTGCAAACTCGAGTCTGTTCACTCAACACCTGCACGGCTGTCATGACAAGGTTTTTTTTTTTCAGTGACTGGTTGTACAACGTCTCTTTAGCTCCATCAATCCCTATATGACGAACGTGCCAACTGATTCTGCCCAGCAAGGTAGGAACTGTTATGTGCACAAAACAACCAACGGTTAAAGTATATATAAAGGGGCAGTGTCCAAAACCATCTATAGGAACAGTAAGGGTATGTTCACACAGGCGATTTTCAGCCGTTCTTCGAGCCGTAAACGCCCCGAAAAACGTCTAAACATGCGGGGGGCTGAACGCCTCCTAACATCTGCCCATTAATTTCAATGGGAAAAACGGCGTTCCGTTCCCACAGGGCGTTTTTAAAAACGGCCACGTAAAATAAAGCAACGTAAAAAGAAGTGCATGTCACTTCTTGAGCCGTTTTTGGAGCCGTTTTTCATTGACTCAATAGAAAAACAGCTCCAAGAACGGCCGTAAAAAACGCCGCAAAAAACGCAAGTTGCTTAAAAAACAGCTGAAAATCAGGAGCTGTTTTGGCTTGAAAACAGCTCCGTATTTTCAGACGTTTTTTTTAAGCGTGTGAATATACCCTAAAGGATCACTAATCCCCAAAATGATGTCAGTATTTCCAGAAGCATTGTCGGATGCAGGAGGTCCTGCGAAAACCCAAATGTAGTAAAGCCCATAGTGTATTGATTAGGAACAGCTCGATTATTAGTGATCCTCCAAATAAAAAAAAAAGATCATGCCCGTATCACCAATTAGAAATATTAATAAAAATAACAGCTTTGTTCAAAAGAAAAAAAATTATCTAAAATATGAAAGGGTTAAAATATTTTCTGAATAAATAAACTCTACTACCTCTCCCAAAAGAATTCCTCCCCACTTGGAAAGCCCACAAACTAAAATGAAAATATAAATTTAAATTTAGTTGAAATGGGCACATCGGGCAGTAGAATCGACTATCCCTCCTCCTTCCATGCTTACTGGAAATCCGGCACCTTTTTTTGGGGATATCTTTGCGTCTCGGTGGAAGGGACGGGGTGAAGAAAATGGCGCTCTGAAAGACTTTGCACATCGTCAGACTTGTAGGGTTATGCAGGGTCATTGGAGTAAAATAGGAGACGCTCAATAACCTCCTCCTGGAACTGGAGGAAGGTGAGCGTTCCTTGTGTTTTTTTATAAAGTACAAACCCATTATAGGTAGTGATCTGAATTAGGTAGATTGCTACCTTTTTGTACCAGGCCCTGGTCTTCCGCTTCACTAAATACAGTTGAAGCATCTGGTCCGACAGATCTACACCCCCATGAATTTATTGTACTCTGTCACACAGACAGGCCTACGCTTTTCCACGATGGCCCCCTCTCTCTAACAGCCACCGTGGTGCCTGGATGCATAGTGGACAACATATAGATGTCCTTCTTCTCATTCCACTTTACTACAAGTAACTGCTCGCTTACCAGTGTGAATGACGCCCCCCTTTCCACACGTCTGGACACCAATTGCTTTGGGAATCCCACTCTGTTTTTATGGACTGTTTAGCAGGCCCCTGTATTTGCAGCATGGAGGGATTTAAAAAGGGGGACACTGCTATAAAATTATTAGTGTAGACGTGGTACCCTTGGTGCAGGAATGGCACCATTAGGTCCCACACAATTTTGCCAGATGTGCCAATTGTCTATGGGCAGCCTGGGGGATTAATTTGGCGGTCTTTGCCTTCATAGATCAAGAAACCACAGGTGTAACCTGTTGTGCTCTAGCACACTTTATATAGTTTAACGCCATATTTTGCACTTTTGGAGGGGATGAACTGCCGGAATGAAAGACGGTCTTTGTAGCTAATCAGGGATTCATCCACCGATAAATTTTGATCTGGGGTGTAGAATTTGACGAAAGATTCTTGTAGGAGGGAAATTAAAGGCCTCAATTTATTAAGGCGACCGTAGCTTGGTTAATTTCTTTGGGGGACTTGGGAGGTATCTGTAAAATGCATGAAGCGCATTATAGATTCATATCGGTATCGGGACATAACTGCTGCAAATACAGGGGTAGTGTGGACAGCTCTTGATGCCCAGTAGGAGCGGATAGTTGTTTTTTGACCAACCCCATATTTAGATTAGGCCTAAAAAAAAATTAAGCTCAGGGACACTAGTAGGGGTCCATGATGAGTAGATGGATGTGGGTTTCTGTGCAATAAACTGTCTTGCATAGATATATGTCTATTGGACAATTAACTCCAGGACTTGGTCACTGACAAATATGTGGAAGAAGTTCAAAGGGGTATAATTAGCAACATCCACATTTATTCCTGGGATTGCTGACAGTTGCGGGACCTGGAGGTAAATTAAATTGCAGGATCCCAGAACATGGGAGGCCCTGCACCACTTGACCCTGCACCGGGGATTTGACAGCAACAATTGATTCTACCACCATAGGGCCTGGGGTCCAGAGGTAGAAGTATAACTTGAGCCGTCACTGTCTGAAAAAAGTTCCACCTCTGAAGCAGTCGGTGTGGCTGCCTGAACTGCCGGAGCATATCAAGGTGTACGCTTGCTCCACAGTAAACCTTCTCTGAGCCATTATTTAGGTAGAACTGTAACCATTAGGCTACTACGTTTTTTTACGTTTTATGTCTAAAAAACATTTTCTTTGTTTTTTGGTATTTTTTTTCAAACTAAGAAAAAAAAAAAAAGTTTATCACTAGGTAGATAAATAGATTCCTAAATCCAGCGCCAAAAAATATATGTAAAACTGGCTGATCACTTGTGCTCACACAGGGGATGAGGGGGCACAAATGGGGTGATCAGGGGGCACAGACATGAAAAGTTTGTGGTTTTTTTCACTTTACTTCATTTGTACAGCTCAGGATTTGGTTATAGTGTCTCTCTCTTCACTCACAGATCAACTACAGTGAGGGGAGAGGAAGACAGCCAATGTCCTTGTTGTATTTTCTAAACAGACTTACATAGATCACTGCAGGGACCACTCAGATTGATCCCTGGCTGTTACTATTTGCCATATGCTGCCACAGGCAGCATTGGCAATATGCAAACGGCGCATACCGTTATCAGGGACAGGGTGGTGGGCGGGCGAGGGTCTAATAGGTGCTGGCCCTTATTTTTACTATTTCTCTCTTTTCTCACAGAATATATTCTTAATATAAAACTTTTGACATGTCATAGTGATATGTCAGACTTTTTAATCGGTGGGGGGTCTGAGCACTGAGACCCCCACCGATCGCTAAAGTGAAGCGGCAAAAGCACTCGATTGAATGCTAAGCCGCTTCGTTTCTGATCGTCATTCCTCGGAGTGGTACACCACTTGCTCGGCTTTTCAAGAAGAGCAGATCAGAAACTAAGCGGCACAGCGGTCCTTCTGCCACTTTGTTATAGCGATCCATGGGGGTCTCAGTGCTCGGACCCCCACCGTTCAAAACTTCTGACATTTCACTATGACATGTCAGAAGTTTTTTAGTAGTTTAGTTACACTTTAACCCCTTCCCGCCGGATCACGTATATTAACGTCATTAAAACCGGTGTCTTACTGCATTTTGACGTTACTGTACATCATGGAGATGAAGCTGGCTCAGGAGCTGAGCCAGCAACATCACCGCCGGGTGACAGCTGTATGTTACAGCTGGCACCCTGAGGTATCGGCCAGGACCGGAGCTGGCCTCCGATCCGACCGATTAACCCCTCACATGCTGCGTTCAATAGAGATCGCAGCATGTGAGGAGTTTATAGCCACCGACACCCCAGCAACGTGATCGCTGGGTTGCCGGTGGCTGCAAAGGCGATCGGAGGGCTAATGCTTACCTCCCGATCAGCCTGTAACGGAATCCTCCTATGCCTCGTCGTCGGCGGGGCCCAGGAGGCTTCCGGTACCATCGGCAAGATGGCGCCGCCTTAGCTTCCGGCTCAGAAGCGGAGCTGGCGTCATCAGCAGTGGGTGTCCACTGTATGTTACAGCGGACACCCCGATCTATCACCAGGAACCGGAGCTAGCTCCGATTCCTGGCATTAACCCCTTCGATGCAGCGATCCATTGTGATCGCTGCATCCTAGAGGTTTGTAGAAAATCGGCAGCCTTGCCATGCGATGGCAAGGCTGGCGACTGTTACTATGGCAACAGGAGCCCTAACAATGGGCTCCTGTCTGCCATTACGTAAGCTGATTAGGCCCCGCCCAGAGGCGGAGCCTGATCGGCTTGCTGTCAGTGAACAACTGACAGTTCCAATACATTGCACTACATAGGTAGTGCAATGTATTAGAACATCAAACAAACAGTTGGACATTCAAGTCCCCTAGTGGGACTAAAGAAAAGTGTAAAAAAAAAGTGTAAAAAAGTAAAAATAAAAGTTGTAAAACATACAATAAAAGTTTAAAATAATAACACAAAACACAATCGCCCTTTTTCACTTATCAAGTCATTTATTATAGAAAAAAATAATAAAGCCATACATATTTGGTATCGCTGCGACCGTAACGACCTGAACTATAAAAATATTATGTTATTTATCCAGCGCAGTGAACGCCGTAAAAAAAAAACCTCAAGAACACTGCCATAATTACTGGTCACTGTCTTCCAAAAATTGAAATAAAAAGTGATCAAAAAGTCGCATGTATCCAAAAATGGTACCGATAAAATCTATACCTCGTCTCGCAAAAAACAGCTGCATCGACGAAAAAATGTAAAAGTTATGGCTCTCACAACTTGGCGACAGAAAAAATACATTCTCTTTCCAAAAGTAATTTTATTGTGCAAAAAGTTATAAAAAAAGTTCTATAAATTTGGTATCGACGGAATCGTACTGACCCGCAGAATGAAGGTAACATGTAGTTTATAACGCATGTTGAACGCTGTATAAAAAAAAAAACAACTAAAAAACTATGGCAGAATTTCTTTTTTTTTTGTCACCTTGCTTCCCAAAAAAAGGATAACAAGTGATCAAAAAGTTGATTGTACCCCAATATGTACCAATAAAAGCTACAGCTCGTCCCGTAAAAAAAGAGCCCTCATACCACTACGTCTATGAAAAAATAAAATAAGTTAAGGCTCCAATGATTCAGGAAAGAAAATTATCCAGTTGTGCCGGCCCGAGGGGAACATTTCTTCTGTTTCAAAAGGCGATGTATCAAGGCACTAAAATTAGGGAACCAGGAAGGGGAGGGTCCAAACATATCTGCTGGAAGCGACGGTGCCCGTATTATACCAGGACAACACTTTCCCGGCAAAATTCCCCAAACTGCAAAGGTGCGGAGTGTGGACCAAAAGGGGCATAAGGAAGGACATTTATCAGTGCGACACCGGCCTGTGCAGAAAGGATCGATCACAGCGTAATACACATCTATGGATCATTTTATTATTTTTTTTACCTTATTATTATACCACCTGACTATGCCCCTAATGTACTCTGCCCAGCTCAGATGTGCCCCACATTATAAACGGAAACAACAGTGATACTCCAAACAAAACTATTACCAAGCAAATTCCACGCTCCAAAACCCAAATGGCGCTCCCACCCATCTGAGCCCTACAGTGTGCCCAAACAGCAGTTTACTTCCACATATATGGCATCACCATACCCGGGAGAACCCTTTTAACAATTTTTGGGTGTGTGTCCCCAGTGGCACAAGCTGGGCACGACATATTTGACACTGAATTGGCATATCTAGGGAAAAATTTAAATTTGTACCTTCCGCAGCGCGATCGTTTATGGAAAAGACACGTGGGGTGAAAATGCTCACTACACCTCTTAATAAATGCCTTGAGGGGTGCAGTTTCCAAAATGGGGTCACTTCTCAGGGGTTTCTTTTATTATTTCACATCAAAGCCTCTGCAGTTGTGAACCAATACTTTATATGTCGCCAAATTAGGCCTCAATTTTACATGGTACTCTTTCACTCCTGAGCCCTGTCGAATGTCCAGGCAAAAGATTAGGGCCACATGTAGGGTGATTCTAAAACAGGGAAACACCGCATAATAATTGAGAGCTGTCTTGTTATGGTGGCACAAGCTGGGCACCACATATTGGCGTATCTAAGGAAAAATTACCATTTTCATTCTCCCACATCGTGTGCACACGAATTTCTGCAAAACACCTGTGGGGTTAACATGCTCACTACACCCCTAGGTGAATACCTTGAGGGTGTTGTTTCCAAAATGGGGTCACTTCTGGGGGGGATACACTGTTTTGGTCCCACAGGGACTTTGCAAATGCAACATAGCGCCCAGAAACCAAACCAAATGCAGCAAAATCTCTACACCAAAAGCAACTGGCGCTCCTTCCCTTCTGAGCCCTGCCGTGTGCCCAAACAGCATTTTATGACCACGTGTGGGGTATTGCCGTACTCCAGAGACGTTGCTTTACAAACGTTGGGGTTCTTTTTTTCCTTTATTTGTTGAGAAAATTAAAAATTTGGAGCTAAAGCTACGTCTTATTGAAGAAAAAGGATTTTTTTTGTTTTCACTGCCCAATTCTAATAAAATCTATGAAACACCTATGGGGGCAAAATGCTCACTACACCCCTAGATGGATTCCTCAAGGGGTGTAGTTTTCTCAATGGAGTCACTTTTTTGGCGTTTTCACTGTTTTGGTACCTCAGGGGCTTTGCAAATGCAACATGGCCTGCGCAAACCATTCCTGCTAAATTTGAGCTCCAAAAGCCAAATAGCGCTCTTTCCCTTCTAAGCTCCGCTGTGTGTCCAAACATCCGTTTATAACCACATGTGGGGTATTGTTTTACTCGGGAGAAATTGCTTTACAAATGTTGTGGTGCTTTTTCTCCTTTAGTCCTCGTGGAAATTAGAAAAAATTAGCTAAACCTACATTATCTTTGAAAGAATGAAGATTTTTATTTTCACGGCCTACTTCCAATAATTTCTGCAAAAAACCTGCGGGGTCAAAATGCTCACTATACCCCTAGATAATTTCCTCAAGGGGTGTAGTTTCCCAAATGGGGTCACTTTTGGTGGATTTCCACTGTTTTGGCACCGAAAGAGCCCTTGAAACCTGACATGGTGCCTAAAATATTTTCTAATAAAAAGGAGGCCCCAAAATCCACTGGGTGCTCCTTTGCTTCTGAGGCCTGTGTTTCAGTCCATTACCGCACTAGGGCCACATGTGGGATATTTCTAAAAATTGCAGAATCTGGGCAATAAATATTGAGTTGCGTTTCTCTGGTAAAAACTTCTGTGTTACAAAAAAAAATAGATTAAAAATGAATTTCTGCAAAAAAAAATGAAATTTGAAAATTTGCTCTTGCTACCGCCCAGCCTCTTCCTGACTTCATGGAAGTCACCCTCTGTAACTTTCCATAATTCTCATAGTAGTGAATGGCAGTTACGGAAGCAGCGTAGCATGCGAGCTACGCTGCTTCCGTAACTACCATTCGGTTCTATGGGACTTACGGAAACAGTGTAACTCAGCAAACTATGCTTTTTTTTGTAACTCCCGACATTGAAGTCAGGAAATGTCCGGGAGGCAGCGAGAAAGAGGTAGAACATGGTTTAGGGGGCCCCGTTCTTAAGATAGGTGCGGGTCCCAGAGGTGGGACCTCTTTGGCCACTTTTGACCTTCCTGACAGAGCCCCATTTTTCAAATCTGACATGTTTGACTTTATGTGGTAATAACTTCGGAATGCTTTTACATATCCAAGGGATTCTGAGACTGTTTTGTCATGACACATTGGACTTTATATTACTGGCAAAATTTGCTCCATACATTCAGTATTTAATTGTGAAAAACACCAAAATTTAGCGAAAAATTGCAAAAATGAGCATTTTTCTAAATTTAAATGTATCTGCTTGTACGACAGGCAGTTATACCACACAAAATAGTTGCTAATTAACATTCCCCATATGTCTACTTTAGATTGGCATTGTTCTTCTGAACATCCTTTTACTTTTCTAGGACGTTACAAGGTTAGAACTTTAGCAGCAATTTCTCACATTTTCAAGAAAATTTAAAAAGGCTATTTATACAGGGGCCAGTTCAGATGTGAAGTGGGTTTGAGTCCCTCATATATTAGAAACCTTCAATAAGTCATCCTATTTTAAAAACTTCACCCCTCAAAGTATTCGAAATAGCATTTAGAAAGTTTCTTAACCCTTTAGACGTTTCACAGGAATTAAAGCAAAATAGAGGTGACATTTACAAATTTCATGTTTTTTTTCAGAAAGTATTACCAGAAAAATGCAACTCAATATTTATTGCCCAGGTTCTGCAGAGTTAGAAAATATCCCACATGTGGCCCTAGCGTGGATTCTTTGGGCCTTCTTTTTGTTAGAATATATTTTAGGCACCATGTTTGAAGGGCACCACTAAAAGTGACCCCATTTGGGAAACTACATCCACCAAAGAAATTATCTAGGGGTATAGTGGGCATTTTGACCCCACAGGTTTATTGCAGAAATTATTGGAAGTAGGTGATGAAAATGAAAATCTACATTTTTTCAAAGAAAATGTAGGTTTAGCTAATTTTTTCTCATTTACACAAGGACTAAAGGAGAAAAGGCACTGCAAAATTTGTAAAGCAATTTCTCCAGAATAAAACAATGTGGTTGAAAATGGCTGTTTGGACACGGCAGGGCTTAGAAGGGAAAGAGCGCCATTTGGCTTTTGGAGCTCAAATTTAGCAGGAATGATTTGCAGAGGCCATGTCACATTTGCAAAGCCCCTGAGGGACCAAAACAGTGAAAACACCCAAAAACTAACTCTATTTAGGAAACTACACCCCTTGAGGAATTCATCTACGGGTGTAGTGAGCATTTTGACCCCACAAGTTTTTCATAGAATTTATTAGAATTGGGCAGTGAAAATAAAAAGACGTAGATTTAGCTCAAAATTTTTCATTTTCTCAACAAATAAAGGAAAAAAAGAACCCCAACATTTCTAAAGCAATTTCTTCCGAGTATGGCAATACCCCATTTGTGGTCATAAACTGCTCTTTGGGCACACAGTAGGGCTCACAAGGGAAGGAGCGGCATTTGGATTTTGAAATGCAGATTTTGCTGGATTGGTTTCTGGTCGCTATGTCGCATTTGCAAAGCCCCTGTGGGTCCAAAACAGTGGAAACCCCCCCAGAAGTGATCCCATTTTGGCAACTACACCTCTCAAGGTATTCAGCTAGTGGTGAAGTGAGCATGTTAACCCTGCCGGTGTTTTGCAAAAATTAGTGTGCACTCGATGTTTCAGAGTGAAAATGGGATTTTTTTCTATAGATATGCCAATATGTGGTGCCCAGCTTGTGCCACTATAACAAGACAGCTCTCTAATTAACCCCTTCCCGACATTTGACGTATCCATACGCCAAAGTTGGGTAGGGGAAGTATGGAACGAGTTCACAGAGTGAACCCGCTCCATACGATGCCAGTGTTTGCTGTATGTTACAGAGTAAAGAGCGGCATCTCGCTCGAGTCCGATCCCGCTCGTTTATCTCGTTAAATGCTGCGGTCAATAGCAACCGCAGCATTTAACTCATTAGAAAGAGGGGGGCGACCCCCTCTAACAGCTCATTGCGCCCCCCGCAACGCAATCGCGCGGGGGTGGGGCGATGGTTTCTATGGCTGCCTGGGGGCCTAATGAAGGCCCCCAGGTCCGCCGTCTTTGTGCATCTATTGAGCCCTCACATAAGTACTTACATTAGTATTGCAGTATATTGTGCAAGCGATCTGACGATCGCTGGTTGAAGTCACCTAGGGGGACTAATAAAAAAAAGTAAAAATGAGTTAAACAAAGTTTTTTTTTTTATGTAAAAAAAAAAGAAAAAAATTAAAAGTGCAAAAAAAAAACATTTCCCCATTTTCCCCCTAGACAGAGGCGTAGCTAGTTTCTCCTGCACCCGGGGCAAAGATTCACCTTGGCGCCCCCCCCCCCCAAACTCTTTCCCGACATCTCCTTCCCACTCACAATGTTTGCTTAATCAACCAATCAATGAGGTGTAACTTTTTTTTCACTTTTATTTTAATGTAACTGGAGCATAAAGCCATTTGTACATTTTACAAGCAGTATAGTTCTATGTGCGGTCCTTGTTTTGCGGATCCGTGATATGAAGCCGTATAAATGGCAACGGTTGTGTGCTTGAGGCCTTGGGCCTCATGCCCACTTCAGTTTTTTTCATCAGGGTGCTATCCGTTGTTTGAACTGATAGCACCCTGACAAATTTATTTCAATAGGTCCATGCACACTTCCATTGTTTTAACTCAATCGTGCCGCCGTTCCCTCAAAAATAGGGCAGGTCCTACTCCTGCCCGTTTTTGACGGAACAGTCTCTGCATTTGCATTGATTTGGTCCGTGAAACAACGGACTGTACACGGAAGCCATCCGTGTGAGGTCCGTGATTCACGGAAACCGTCATTAGCGGCAGTACAACGGCCGACGGAAGTGTGCATGAGGCCATACAGTCAAATCCTTCCTCCCCACTAAAACAGATTATACAGAATCCCCTCACCCAACTTATTTATATGCATACTCACACACCTCCGACACAAAAACGATTTATAAACACACTCACACACCTCCACACACACCTCCACACACACACACACACCTCCACACAAACGCACACACACACACACACACACCTACACACACACACACACACACACACACACACACACACACACCTCCACACACACAAACCTCCACACACACACTTCCACACACACACCTCCACACACACACCTCCACACACACACACACACGCACACACCTCCACACACACACACACACACACACACACACACACACCTCCACACACACACACACACACACACACACACACCTCCACACACACCTCCACACACACTTCCACACACACCTCTATACACACACACACACATACACCTCCACACACACACACAAACACACACCCCCAAACACCTCCAAACACCTCCACACACACACCTCCACACACACACAGACACACACCTCCACACACACACACACACACACACACCTCCACAAACACACAACTCCACACACCTCCACACACCTCCACTCACACACACACACCTCCACACCTCCACACACACACACACACACACACACACACACCTCCACACACCTCCACACACACACACACACACACACACACACAACTCCATACACACACACTTCCACACACACACACCTCCACAGACACACACACACACACACACACACGCACACACACACACACACACACACAAACACACCTCCACACACCTTTACACACCTCCACACACAGCTCCACACACACCTCCATACACACACACCTCCACACATACCTCCACACACACACACACACACACCTCCACACACAAACACCTCTACACACACACACACACACACACACACACCTCCACAAACACACAACTCCACATACACACACACACACACCTCCACTCACACACACCTCTGCACACAAACACCTCCACACACTAACACCTACACACACACACACACACACACCTCCACACACTTCCACACACACCTCCACAAACACATACACATACCTCCATACACACACATACACACACCTCCATACACACACTTCCACACACCTCCACACACACACCTCAACACACACACACACACACACACACGCGCGCGCGCGTGCGCGACACACACACACCTCCACACACACACACACACTCACCTCCACACACACCTCGACACGCACAAACACACCTCCACAGACACACACACACACCTCCACCACAGATACACCTCCACCCACACACACACACACACACACAACTCCACACACACACTTCCACACACACACCTCCACACACAAACACACATGCACACCTCCACACACCTCCACACACCTCCACACACACACACACACACACACACACACACCTCCACAAGCACACAACTCCACACACACACCTCCCCACAAACACACACCTTCACTCACACACACACACCTCCACACACACACACACACACACCTCCACACGCACACGCACACACACACATACACACACGCGCGCGACACACACACCTCCACACACACACACAATTATACACACCTCCACACACACACACACACACACACAGACACACGCACGCACACACCTCCACACACACACACACCTCCCCACACATACCTACACACACACATACGCACACACACACACGCACACCTCCACACACACACCTACACACAGACATACGCACACACACACACCTCCACACACACACACACACACACACACACACACACCTCTACTCACACCTCCACACACACCTCCACACACACCTCCCCCTACTTGCACATACACAGCTGTACTTATCAGTTCGGAGCTCCGTAGTGGGATCTTCATGTTATGAGGGGTCACACGTTGCAGGCAGGAGAATAGCTGTGGATAAGACTGCTCCTCCCCATCCCTCTCTTCCTCCATCCTCCCTGCTTGTCTGTCTGCTAGCTGGAGCTGAACACTTCAATGGTGTTCTCCTCACAGGCAGAGTGTATGGCCGGCTGCATTATATGACGTCACATGTGACGTATAATGCAGCTGCCCGGAGCACACACACACACGCTCTGCCTGTGCAGGAGAACATCGTGCATACATTACACAGCTCCCACTCCTGTCCCATGTGCTGCCCATGGCACTAAATGTCTATGGGGGTATCGGCCCGGAGGGCACATGCCTCCACTCCCCTGGTCGGCGCCCCCCCTTCCTTCCGTTGTAGTTGCATCTGGGGCACATGCCCCGCCTGCCCCCCCTAGCTACGCCCTTGCCCTAGAGCATAGTAAAAAAAAAAAAAAACTTAATTGGTATCGCCGCGTCCGTAAAAGTCTGAACTATTACAATATATCATTATTTAACCCGCACGGTGAACGCCAGAGCCTCTATTTTTTTGGTCAACTAATCTCCCACAAAAAAATGAAATAAAACGTGATCAAAACGTTGCATGTACACCAAAATGGTATTATTAAAAACTACAGCTTATCCCGCAAAAAATAAGCCCTCATACCACTTAATCGACGGAAAAATAAAAAAGTTACGGCTCTCGGAATTTGGCGACACAAAATACATTTTATTTTTTACACTTAGGTTTTTACTTGTAAAAGTAGTAAAATATAGAAAAAACTATATATATTTGGTATCGCCGTAATCGTATTGACCCAAAAAATAAAGTTAACATGTTGTTTTAATTGCACAGTGAATTCCGTCAAAAAAACTACGCACAAAAAACCATGGAGGAATCGCTGTTTTTTTCATTTTGTACCCCACAAATAACTTTTTTTCCCATTTTCTACTTCATTATATAGCACAATAAATGATGCAACGGAAACCTACAACTCGTCCCGCAAAAATCAAGCCCTCATAGGACTATATCGACGGAAAAAACGAAAATGAAAATCTGAAAAAAGGGCTGCGGCGGGGAGGGGTTAATATGCTGTGTTTCCCGGTTTTAGAAACACCCTACATGTGACCCTAATCTTTTTCCTCAACATTTGACAGGGCTCAGGAGTGAAAGAGTACCATGCAAAATTGAGGCCTAGTTCGGTGATTCACAGAGTATTGGTTCACAATTGCAGTGGCTCTGATGTGAAATAATAAAAGGAACCCCTGAGAAGTGACGCCATTTTGAAAACTGCACCCCACAAGGCATTTATTAAGGGGTGTAGTGAGCATTTTCACCCCACAGGTCTTTTCCATAAATGATTGCGCTGCAAATGATGCAAAGTAAAATTAAAATTTTTCCCTAGATGTGCTATTTCAGTGCCAAATATGTCGTGCCCATCTTGTGCCACTGGAGACACACACCCAAAAAATTGTTAAAAGGGTTTTACCGGGTATGGCGCTGCCATATATGTGGAAGTAAAATGCTGTTTGGGCATGCTGTAGGGTTCAGAGGGGAAAGATCACCATTTGGCTTTTGGAGCATGGATTTTGCTTGGCAGTAGTTTTGTTTGTACTTTTACTGGTGTTTCCGTTTATAATGTAGGGGGTACATGTAAGCTCGGCGGAGTATATAAGGGGCATAGTCAGGTGGTATAATAATGGGGTAAAAAAAACAATAAAATAATCCATAGATGTGTGTTACGCTGTGACACAATCCTTTCTGCACAGGCCGGTGTCTCACTAATAAATGGTCCTTACTTATTCCCCTTTTGGTCCACACTCGGCATCTTTGCAGTTTGGGGAATTTTGCTGGGAAAGTGTTGTCCTGGTATAATACGGGCACCCTCACTTCAAGCAGATATGCTTGGGCTCTCCCCTTCCTGGTTCCCTTATTTTAGGGGCCTTGATAATTCGCCACTTGAAACAGAAGAAATGTTCCCCTCGGGTCGGCACAACTGCATATTTTTTCTTTCCTGACTTATTGGAGCCTTAACTAATTTTATTTTTTCATAGACGTAGTGGTATGAAGGCGTTTTTTTTTTGCGGGACGAGCTTTTATTGGTACCATTTTGGGGTACATGCGACTTTTTGATCACTTGTTATCCTTTATTTTTTGGGAGGCACGGTGACCAAAAAACAGCAATTCTGGCATAGTTTTTTAGTTTTTTTTTTATACAGCGTTCACCAGGCGTTATCAATTACATGTTACCTTTATTCTGTGGGTCAGTCCGATTCTGGCGATACCTAATTTATAGCAGAGGCTGGACGGCAGCACGGAGGGCTTAACGGGAAGCCTCCATGACTGCCGTAGGAGGGAGGGTTCAGCCAATAGGAAGGACAGGTTAGGTGAGGGAGGAGGGAGAGATGGGAGGAGCCAGGGTGTGGTAACTGTTCCTCCCGCTGTTTTCGGCATTGAGCCGGAAGAAGCGGGAGGAGAAACAAGCAAAAAACTTAGCTTACACCCACCCGCCCTGAATTAGGTTCCATTTATGGGATTGGGGTGTGGGTTTATCTGTTTCTTGTGCTTTTGATGTATGCTTATGTAACTTGTGTTTTGTTTTATTTCTTTTAAGCAGGTCCGGGTGTCATGGCAGCTGGCGGGGGGAGCCTTGAGGTTGGTCAGTACAAAATGTTGGGGGGGTCGCAACGGGGGTATGCGTCCCCCAAAAAATGGTAGATCATTTGAAGACTTCATAGGGTGTTATCCCTTTGAAGTGGTCTTCTGGTGGTTGGAGCCATCTACAGGGGTGAGCGGTGCTTCCGAGCTGGTTTACAGCTGGAGGTAAATAGTTGGTGGTGGTTTGCAGATGGCTAATTTAAAGGAAATCGGAAAAATGGCTTCAAGGACTTCCCCTGCTCTGTTTAGTGTTAATTGACCCATGTTGAGTCATGTGAATTATAGTAGGAATTCTCTGGTCGAATTCCTAAAAGAGTTATTTGAATGTTTCGGATTAAATTGCATTTAATCAATGTTAAATAAATAAACGGCTGCTGTGGCCATTTCACATCCAACCTCGGTTGTCACGTATCTTTATTGGGAAGGGGGCGAAAAAAGGGGAATAAAGGTAAAATGGTTAATCAGCACATGACTCTACTTAGGCTAGTCAAGCACTTTTTTATGTTTTACAACTTTGTGCACAATAAAATAACTTTTGTAAAGAGAATGGATTTTTTTTGTCGCCAAGTTGTGAGAGCCACAGCTTTTTAATTTTTTCATCGCAGGAGCTGAGGGCTTGTTTTTTGCGAGAAGAATTATAGTTTTTATAGGTACCATTTTTGGGTACATGCAACTTTTTGATCACTTTTTATTTAAAGTTTTGGAAGAAAAGTGACCAAAAAATAGCAAGTATGTCAGTATCTTTTAGTATCTTTTAGTTTTTTTTTTTTTTTACGGCGTTCACTGTGCGGAATAAATAACATAATATATTTATAGCTCAGATCGTTACGATCGCAGCGATACCAAATATGTATGTCTTTATTATTTTTTTCAATAATAAAAGACTTGATAAGGGAAAAAGGGCGATTGCGTTTTATGTTATTGCTTGAAACTTTAAGGGTATGTGCAAACGAGAACTGGCTTTTACGTCTGAAAAGACAGACTGTTTTCAGGAGAAAACAGCTGTGTCGTTTCAGACGTAAAAGCTCCTCCTCGCATTATTGCGAAGCGTCTTTGACGCCCGTAATCTTGAGCTGCTCTTCATTGACTTCAATCAACAACGGCTCAAATTTCGTTGCAAAGAAGAGTCCTGCACTTCTTTGCCGAGGCAGTCAATTTACGCGTCGTCGTTTGACAGCTGTCAAACGACGACGCGTAAATGACAGGTCGTCGGCACAGTACTTCGGCAAACCCATTCAAATGAATGGGCAGATGTTTGCCGACGTATTGTTGCCCTATTTTCAGGTGTAAATCGCCTCGTTTACGCCTGAAAATAGGTCGTGTGAACCCAGCCTTATTGTATTTTTGGCAACTTTTATTTTTTCTTTTTTTGCACTTTTTTTTTACACTTTTCTTTAGTCCCACTAGGGGACTTGAAGCTCCAACTGTTTGTTTGATGTTCTAATACATTGTCACTACCTATGTAGTGCAATTTTTTAGAACTGGGCGGGGCCTAATCGGCTTCCGTAATGGCAGATAGGAAGCCATTGTTAAGCATACTGTTGCCATAGTAACAGTCGCCAGCCTTGCCATCGCTTGGCAGGCTGCCGATTTCATACAAACCACTTTGATGCAGCGATTGCATTGGATCGCTGCATTGAAGGGGTTAATGACAGAAATCAGAGCTAGCTCCGTTTCCTGCCTTTACAGTGGGATGTCCGCTGTAACATACAGCGGACACCCACTGCTGATGACGCTGGCTCAGCTTGTGAGCCGGAAGCTGAGCCGGTGCCATCTTGCCGATGGTACCGGAAGCCTTTTGGGCCCCGCCGACGACGGGTCATAGGAGGATTTCGTTGCTGGCAGACCGGGAGGTATTGGGCCTCCGATCGCCTTTGCAGCCACCGGCAACCCAGCGATCATGTTGCTGGGGTGCCGGTGGCTATAAACTCCTCACATGCTGCGATCTCTATTGAACGCAGCATGTGAGGGGTTAATCGGTTGGATCGTAGGCTAGCTCCAGTCCTGGCCGATACCTTAGGGTGCCAGCTTTAACATACAGCTGTCACACGGTCGTTATGTCGCTGGCTCAGCTCCTGAGCCAGCTCCATCTCCTTCACGTACAATTACGTGGTATTGCATGAAAACACCATCTCCCATCACGTAACTGTACATGAAAATGCGGGAAGGGGTTAAAATCAATTTGGCGAACCTCTTTGAAAGAGAAAGGGCTTCTCTGTGGATATCCTCCTGCAGGGGATGGTTTCGGCCTACCTTCCAGGAATGGGAGACAGGAGGCCAAGCGAAAGACCTGCGTGCACCCCATGGGCACCTCCCGACTCATGCTGCCCCGGTTCTGAAGGTTGTTCGTCGGTGGGGTCTGGAGGCGAGGGAGATCAAGACCATGTCGAGAAAATTTCTTGACAGAAAGGTCTTGTTGACCTGCTTTCAGAAGCCCCTGGCGCTCAGGAACTGCCCAAGTAGAGACCTCGTGGTGGGATTAAAACTTTTAAACTCTGTGAGGATTCCCCAGAAGTTTTAGGATCTGGCTTGGCGCTGCTTCCATGGAGGCTGTATGTAAGGGGCAATCTGAAGTATAGAAACTCAGATGAAAGAGGTTGTCCTCGGGAGGAGTGCGGTGACACGCTGGAAAGCATGGACCATTTCTTGCTTCGGTGTCCCTTCAATGAAGAGGTTTACAAACGGGTGGGAGCTTCCATCGGTTGGCCCGGTCTGACTAACCTCTCCTTACGCTGGTTGGGCCAATGGGGCATTCGGAGAACTGGGTGGAAGGGATCATTGCACTTATTTTTTAGTTAGTTTAGTGATCAGGTATTTTTGTGTTTCGTGTCGACTCAGTTTAAAATCCTCCTGGAGGACGAGGTGTGTAGGAATATCATGGGTGACCTGGTGAAGGTCCGGTCTCTGGAGGTTGAGAGACTGGGTGCATCCAAGGCCTCTCGACTTTGGAGGGGCTTTAATTTTAGGTGCCTTAGGTCGAACCAACCTTTAGGGGGAGGGGAGGGGGTGCCCCTGGGTATTAGACTGGGGGTAGGGGTCTACACCTGGCCATGACACCGTGAAATAGTGATAGGGACAGAATGAGGGACAGCCGGAGGGACAGATTAGTTTATAAAGTAATAAGGGATAGAGATAGGGAAGCTGGATAGGTTTAGCGATAGGGACCGGGGTGGTGGTTGGGGGTGGCTTTGGCCTCTGGGCTGGTGCTCTAGGGGGGCTTTCCTCTCCTTCCCCTCTGTTGATGGGCTGAGTAAGCACAAGTAGGTGTTTGTTTTGAGCTTTTGGAGACAGAAAAAGGGTTTACAAGCGGCCAAACTTAGGTTTTCGGGTTTATGTATATAGTATGCTATTTGGTTATAGTTATGTGTCTGTTATGATTTGAATGGTGTATAGGTGTATGCATGGGTTTGTGTGAATGTTGAGGTAAGATGGGCAGTACATAGGTGGGGGGCCTGGGGGTGTGCCCAGCCTGATTCTGGACTACGTGGATGTGAAGAGGAGATGTGACGTTGGATCGGGCTGGGTCGGTGTGTTGGGTGTTGGGGGCCAGCATCCGAACTATGCGGACATGGGAGGACATGAGGCGTGATGCTGGTCAGGGGAGGTGATGGGTGGTGATGAAAAAGTTAGTATGTATAAGGTTAGGCATGAATGTGGATAAGTTAAATTAAATAAAAAAAAAAAAAAAAATCTAAAATAAAAAATCATTTAAAAAAAAAAATCATTATTTTTTGAGGGTTTTGTACTTTTTTTTCATTTACATAATGCACTGAAGTAAGTGCACCATGGGATGGTAATTTTTTATTTTTTAGAGTTTATTATTATTATTTTGTTATTTCTATTATTAGTGTGATTATTATTCATTTTGTTTTATATATGTGGTGATTTTGGTTTTTAGGGGGCCATTGGTTGGCACAAGGTTATAAGAGTATGTTATAATAAGTATGCTGTATATAGTGTTATAGTTATGTTTCCATGGGGTTGGGGGGTATAGGTGTGTGTATGAATGAGTATGGGATTATAGTTATGTATGCATGGGGATGTATGTAAGAATGGTCAGGCTGGGTAAATTAATTTTGATGTACAGAAATGTACATACATTTTTTTTGTTGTGTTTTGCAAATATTGTATATTTTGTAATGTTTTATATTTTTTATTAAAAGAGTACCAGCAGTGACTAATGAGGAGGGAGGTTGTGTCTGAGTGCTGCTGCTGTGTCTGATTTGTGAGGACCACACCCAGGATGGAGGGAGTTTCCTTTTTTCACCAGCCCAGGTTCATATCACCTGCCTGGGCTAAGGAAACGTCTGTGAAGGAGGCTCCATTCATACATGGAGCCTCAGACCTCTACCCCCTTGAGCATGCAGGCGGGGGGTAGAGGGTCTTCCCAACCTGTTGGGAAGATGCAGCCAGCATCAGGGGTGTGAAGGTCATCCCGTGGAAAGATCTGTGTGGCCCCCCCTGATGCTGGGGCTCTGGAAGGTGTCGAGAGGAGAGACGTGGAGGAGGAGATGTAAGTACGCCCAGGTGGAGGCCCAGGAGAAGGCCCAGGAGAAGGCCCAGCAAGGCAAGATACCCGACCCAGGGACCAGAGTACGGTCGAGGAGTGGGGGCTACTGCGGTCGGGGAAGTCGGTGGAAACCTTCAGCCCCCGCCTAGCTGCCCGACTGGAAGAATACCGGGACCTCAGTAAGTCCCTGCGGCGGCTACGGGAAGATCTGGCAGTCGCCAGGGGACGAGCCGCGAAAACAACAGGCGCCAAGAGGTCCCGGTATAGTTTCCAGGTAAAACAAATTCTGGAGGAAGTGAAGGCGGTGGAGGAAAGGAGATTGGAGATCGTGGCCGGTGGGGGAGCCTTCGGGGAGAAGCTGGAGAATGACGAGAGGTTTTCCCTGATGGCATCCCCCACGCAATGTAACCAAACCCCCTACAAAGGGGAAGAAAGGAAAAATGAAGAGGCTGCTAAAAGTGCAGAGGCATTGGAGGCTGCAGAAAAGGAAGCCAGGATTACAGAGGCCGCAGAAGTGGAGGCCGCAGAAGTGGAGGAGAGTCTGGAGGTGGAGAGGATGCCAATCCGGGAGGAGACGAAGATGGGCTCGGAGGCCCCCTGGGAAGGCAGTAATGGAGGGGCAAGTGGGGAACTTTCCTGCAGCCAAGGTGTACAAAACTTTGAATCGGGCAGTGAGCAGCCCCCGGGGGTTGCTCACGCAAATACGGCTGCAGGAGTCCCCAGTGTCCCTCCAGAACATTTGTTTTGGAGCTCAGTTGCCACCGGAGGAGGACAAAGTGCAAAAGAAAAAGCTATGGAAGATAAGACGGAAGAAGACAGGTGGGGTATCCTATAAGTATTCCTACCTGTCTTCCTTGCGTTTCGGACCAGGTGAGAGCTCCGTTCGGGACGCAAGCCCCGCAAATCCCCCAGCTTCGGCCTCTACAGTGGAGTCGGAGCGGGAAAGCGGGCAGAATAAAATGGTGTCGGTTCAACTCAATGTGGCCAAGATGGCGCCGGACGCCGTCTCCTGTAAAGGAGGCGGTGCAAGCGGCCAAGAGGCGTTAGGGGGCGTATCCCAGTGTCCAGTGTATGGGGAACCTCAGAAGCCGGCCTTTGGTCCAATACCCTATGATGACAGATGAACCAACACATGGATGCAATGGTAAGTTTGGTTTCCAGGTTCTGGGTTGTCCCTGGGTACAACAACACTGCTACCCGATATGTGCAGACATGTCTTCTCTGTGCCGGCCATAACACAGGGAGAACAGTAAAAGCCCCCGAGTAGCATACCGCAAGGCCATTGTACCCATTGCAGCGACTGCAGATTGATTACATACAGCTACACAAGGTTGGTAGGTATGAATATGTCCTTGTCTGTGTTGATATCTTTTCAGGATGGCCTGAAGCATGATCTGTGGCAACAGCCAATGCAAAAAAACGGCTAAGAAGCTGCGTAATGAAGTGATATGTAGGTCTGGTGTTGCAGAAACCATAGAAAATTATCCAGCTACACATTTCACAGGGGAAATATTTAGAGAAGTAATGTCAGCATTAAACATTGAACACACGTTCCATAAACCCCATCACCCCCAGCGTAGTGGGGCGGTAGAAAGAATGAATTGGTACACTGAAGTTAAAAATTCAAAAGGCAATGTCTGAGACAGGAAAAACATGGACAGAATGCCTTCTAATAGCGTTACACTCAGTCAGAGTCACTCCAAACAGAAAGATCTTACTGCATTTGTGGGAGCACTGAATAAAAATAGAATTTCTTTGTATTATCGTGTTTATGGTTCCCTTCCAGATCCAGATTTCCTTGCAGGGTCTCATTATGTTAAGCCCAGAGATTGGATAATGATAAAGACACACGTCTGGATAACTCTTGAGCCCGGATGTAACGAACCGTATCAAGCCAGCTGACCATTTCCACTTCGGTAAAACTTGAAGAGAAAGCTTCCTGGATATTTACCGGTCACTGCAAGAAGGTTCTGAACCCCGAGGCTTCATCATTGTAACCTATCTTTTACTCCAATGTATTACATCCTTAAATCCCAAAGGAGAATTGAGACAAGATTATCAAATATCATCAGACTGTCGTAAAAAATGACTAACTTGTGTCCGATGGTTGGAACTTGACATTGTACGATTACCATATGTGGACGAATGTCAGCGTCCCTCATACAATAGTAGGGCATGTTTTTGACCCTTGATGGGTGGTCAACCTTACTAAAAGAGTGCATCCGTGGATGATGGACTACAGATAAGGAATCCCAGGAAATTGGAAAGGGGTCAATATGATGGCACTTAAGCTGGGAGATACTACTAGTAGTAAATTGAAAATTAGCTTTTAGAAGGCCTCAGATTATCTAGGCTGTCACATGCCACATTCAAATGACTGTTTAGGTTGGTATGTGCACGATTAAGCTTGTGGATGGGCATCAAATTTTACGAAAAGAGAAAATACCACCTGTACCCAAAGGGGAGCTATTCCTGATCTTGGGGATAATTCTAATCAAAGTGATCCTTCCATATACAGACAGGAAAGATATCATAGCCCCATGGGTAACAAGACTAGTGAACCCTGGTGCCTTTTCCATAATTCACTAAGACTTGTGGAATTAGCAGATATGATGGTACATCATAGGAGTGGCGCCTTTAAGCTTCCGGATGATATCTATATAGTGTGGTAATAATGCATATAAATGGATACCTATGGGAGCAGAAGGAACCTGTACATTAGCTAGACTCCAGTCAGCCACATGGGTATGGGAAGATAATGATTATCCTTACAGTAACATATCAAACCATATGTTGTTCAAGAGGGAAGCTAACCCGAGTAAGGCTAAATCCCTAGTATATGTTCCCTGGCAAGAAAAGTTAGGCCTATCACTCATACTAGTAGGGCTATCTGTAAGAAATGCACATAATATTGAAAAGCTTGCTGACTTATTTGACAATATTACAGAATATGTTTTTGATGCTTTAAATATAACTAGCACATTTACCAGTTAGCTTATCTTAGTAACTATCCAGCATGCTGTAGTTCTGGACTATCTCATACCATCCCAAGGAGGTATGTGTCAGATAGTAGGCCCTGCCTGCTGCCATTATATAGAACCCTCTGGCCTGTTGCAAGTCACGTATGATATCGAGCAGGATAATAGCTATAATTAGTTATAAAAACCCAACGCAGATTAAAGTTCTATGTGTAGAAAAAGGAGAAACATTGGGACATAAAATAACTTCTACATCCCTGCTTCCAGTAACAGTTCCCACGCCTCAATTCATTAAGGATGATGGATGGATATGCGCCTACTGTGATGGATGAAACCCCTCTCAGGTCGACATATGTGTCCATCGTGGTGGTGTTAGGAAAGAATCATATAATTAGGAATAGATTTGTGTGGCCAGGAACACCCCACTCTTAGGTAAATGATTTATAGATGATCTGTGGGAAAGGATCTCAAGGCAAGTTTGATGATCCCACTGTTTATGTGGCTACCCGTGTAATCCGTGATATACCTGTAAAGGATCTGCCAGACACAGCTTCTGTGTCGACACCCGTGGGTAATCAGTCTGCACCTGCTCCTAGGTCTGATAGAGTGACTCGATCTGCTACCACTCAGGCTGGTAGGCTCAGGAGTGGGAGAACCTATCACAGCAAGGCCAGACAGTTCTAGCTCCCGCCCTCGGTCTATTTATACCTGCATTTCCTGCTTGTCTTTGCCTGTGATTCTTTCCTGTTTCCTGGCTCTGCTGCTCCTGCTATTATTATTGAGCTTGCTTCATTTTGACCCTGGCTTTACTGACTACGCTCCTGCTCTACGTTTCCTGGTTTGACTCGGCTTGTTCACTACTCCTGTTGCTCACGGTGTTGCCATGGGCAACTGCCCCATTTCCCTTAGCTTCTGTGTGCCCTTGTCTGTTTGTCTGTCGTACACATATTGAGCGTAGGGACTGTCGCTCAGTTGTACGCCGTCGCCTAGGACGGGCCATGCAAGTAGGCAGGGACTGAGTGGCGTGTAGATTAGGGCTCACCTGTCTGTCTCAATACCCCGTCATTACAATACCACAGTTTCAGCTGTAACTCATGATAGGTAGATTCCCCAATCTAATGGACACCATACTAGGTTAGGAAGGGATAGGAGGATCCGAGTTTTCACCTTCAGAGGATATCGGTTCCCATAGGGATAGAATAGTTGGATGCAGTATTTTGTCAAAAAGAGGGGAACTGTCAGTAATAAATCTAATACCTGTTAGATTTATTTTGTATTAATATTATCAATACAAAATGACTGCATTATATTGTTTGAGATATGTATTAGATGTGTATTAGATATGTTTTTAATCTTCTCTTAAATGAATGCATTCCCTATCCCCTAAGATAGGGTAAAGATTACATCATCTGGCATTCCAAACAGATGAGTACCAGGAATAAAGTCATTACCTTATATGGAAGTATTGTTGGGTGTATACCTATATGTACTTGGCATCATCTGATTGGTTGTGTCTTAAGTGAAAGCATGAACCTATAAATAAAGGCTCCGTCCACAGCCATTTTAGATTTCTGTACATCAAACCATTGTATGTGCAATCTCTCCCGATCGGTCATTTTTGTAAATATGAATGAATCCTGGACAAATTCTGTTATGGAGAAAAGGAACTCAAGAGTGATGGGGATTAATTTCACAGTTGGGCATATGTGAGCTGGGCAAAGTACATCAGGGGCATAGTCAGGTGGTATAATAATGGGGTAAAAAAAAAAACAATAAAATAATCCATAGATGTGTGTTATGCTGTGACACAATCCTTTCTGCACAGGCCGGTGTCGCACTGATATATGTCCTTCCTTATCCCCCTTTTGGTCCACACTCGGCACCTTTGCAGTTTGGGGAATTTTGCTGGGAAGTGTTGTCCTGGTATAATACGGGCACCCCAGCAGATATGTTTGGGCCTTCCCCTTCCTGGCTCCCTAATTTTAGGCCCTTGATTCTTTGCCTCTTAAAATCGAAGAAATGTTCCCCTCGGGCTTGCACAACTGCATATATTTTATTTCCGGACTTATTGGAGCCTTGACTAATTTTATTTTTTGATAGACGCAGTGGTATGAGGGCTGTTTTTTGTGGGACAAGCTGTAGTTTGTATTGGTACCATTTTGGGGTACATGCGACTTTTTGATAATATTTTATCAAATTTTTTTGTGAGGCAAGGTGACCAAAAACTGCAATTCTGGCATAGTTTGTTTAGGGTTTTTTTTATACAGCGTTCACCATGCATTATAAATTACATGTTAACTTTATTCTGCGGGTCAGTACGATTCCGGCGAAACCAAATTTATAGACTTTTTTATGTTTTACTAATTTTTGCACAATAAAATTACTTTTGTAAAAATAATGTATTTTTTCTGTCGCCAAGTTGTGAGAACCATAACTTTTTCATTTGTTTGTCGATGGAGCTGTATGAGGGCTTTTTTCATTGCAAGACGAGCTATAATTTTTATAGGTATCATTTTTGGGTACATGCGACTTTTTGATCACTTTTTATTCCAATATTTGTAGGTCAAAGTGACCAGAAAACAGAAATTCTGGTATAGATTTTATGGGTTTTTTACCACGTGGAATAAATAACATAATATTTTTATAGTTCAGGTTGTTACGGTCGCGGCGATACCAAATATGTGTGGTTTATTAATTTAAAAATAATAATAAAGGCCTTGATAAGGGAAAAGGACGATTGTATTTTATTTTATTACTTGAAACTTTTTTGACACTTTTTTTAAGTTCCACTAGGGGACCTGAAGGTCCAACTGTCTGATTTTTTTTTTCTAATACATTGCTCTACCTATGTAGTGCAATGTATCAGATCTGTCAGTCATTCACTAACAGCAAATCGATTAAGCTTTGCCTCCGGGCGGGGCCTAATCGGCTTACATAATAGCAGAGCAGGAGACCATCGTTAGGCTTCCTGTTGCCATAGCAGCAGTCGGCGGCCCTGCGATTGCAGGGCAGGGCTGCCGATCTGCCGCCAACCACAAGGATGCAGCGATCGCTGCATCTAAGGGGTTAATGGCAGGGATCGGAGCTTGCTCCGGTTCCTGCCATTACAGGTGGATGTCTGGCCACCAGAGGGAGTACTTCCCAGAATTACAGCAAGGTGAATAAGGTAAAGCAAGCTGACTCACAGCTGCTGTAAATGTGTAAGGGAATCTCACCCCCCTCCATATTTTTGTCTACAAGCCAGGAAAAGGTGTCTTCAAATTGCTAAGCATTGTCCGGCTCCCATTTTGGGAGTGATTGTACAATGCAGCTGGTAGACGCTATAGGACACACCAAAAGGCTAAGGGTATGTTCACACGCTTAATAAAAAACGTCTAAAAATACGGAGCTGTTTTCAAGGGAAAAAAGCTCTTGATTTTAAGGTGTTTATTAATCAAACTTGCTTTTTTCACTGCGTTTTTTTACGGCCGTTTTTGGAGCTGTTTTTGTATAGAGTCAATGAAGAACTGCTTCAAAAACAGCTCAAGAAGTGACATGCACCTCTTTTTCGTGGGGCGTCTTTTTACGTGCCGTTTTTTGAAAATAAGGCGTAAAAAAATGCCCCGTTGGAACACAACGCCATATTTCCCATTGAAATCAATGGGCAGATGTTTGTGGGCGTTCAGCTTCTGATTTTTCAGCCGTTTTTTGAGACGTTTACTGCCCGAAAAGTGTCTGAAAACACTACGCGTGCACATACCCTAAAAATGATGAAAGTGAAGTGAATGACTTTTCAATTGACAGGTTCACATGGCGTGTATTTGGAGTGATTTTTTGGTGCATTTTACGTACCAAAGACTGCATCAAAAAACGCTTGATTGCACTTATCATTTACATAATTGGTAAAGTGCGCTGTTAGTATATACAACCCGCTTTTTTAGACACGTGTTTTTAAAAAACGCGCTGTGTAAATATAGAAGTGTCGAGTCAATTACTATGCACGTAAAACACGCCAAATGTTCCCATAGTCAATGGGAGTCCTAATTATTCGCCAAAATGCACACACAAAATGCGTCAAAAAACACGCAAACAAGGTGGCAAATGCTTGATTAAGCTTCCCATTTACATCAATGGGAAAACGAGCCGTTACTTCTTTATGCAAGCGTTTTAAAATATAATTTTGCATAAAAAAGATCAGTGTGGGGGGGTTGTGTGTGGCACAGCTGCATGTTTGGCGGGATTTGTGTGTGTGAGTGTGGTGGGGGGTGCTTGTCGCTGATTCTTCAAAGCACCTGATAAGCGGCTATGAAGGATCAGCGGTGCCCTTGCATACTCCGTTGCACAAAAATAGGACACAGTTCTTCTGCGCACACTACGCACACACACAGCTCTGCTATACACACAGCTCTGCTACACACACACACACACACACACACACACACACACACACACACACACACACACACATATCTCTGCTACACACACACAGTTCTGCTACACACACAGCTCTGCTACACACACAGCTCTCATACACACACACAGCCTTTGCTACACACACAGTTCTGCTACACACACACACAGCACACAGCTCTTGTACACACACACACATACAGCTCTGCTATACACACACACACACACACACACACACACACACAGTTACAGCAGGTGTGCGGGGGTGGCCACGAGGGGGGGGGGGGGTGTGGCAGGGGGTCCGCTAGAGACAGACATGGACAAACACCTTACCTGCAGTGCTGCCGGTCTTCCTAATGGCGCCGGCTTTCCAACTACAAACCAGCTTCTATGCTGGGTCGCTCTGAACTGTGCCTGCGCAGTACAGAGTGACATAGCAGAAGCAGAGGATACAATGAATGAGAGCCGTATACACTCTAGCTGCCGTATTCCATCTGTGTATATGTTAATAAAAAAAATTTTTATGTGAAAAAATAAATAATGTCAATATAATATTTTATTAAATAAAAACACATAAATTAATAATAATAAAAAAATCATGACACTGTCCCTTTAGGGTATGTTCACACGCAAACTCAAAAACGTCTGAAAATATGGAGCTGTTTTCAAGGGAAAACAGCTCCTGATTTTCAGACGTTTTTTAAGCCACACTTGATTTTCGCTGCGTTTTTCACTGCGTTTTTTACGGCCGTTTTTGGAGCTGTTTTCAATAGAGTATATGAAAAACGGCTTCAAAAACGTCCCAAAAAGGGACATACACTTCTTTTCCGCAGCTGTTATTTTACGCGGCCGTTTTTTTCAAAACGGCCGCATAAAAAAACGGCCCATTGTAACAGAACGCTGTTTTTTCCATTGAAATCAATGGGCAGATGTTTGGAGGCGTTCTGCTTCCAAAAATAAGCCGTGTGAACATACCCTCAAGGGTTTAATGCCGGGGATCTAAGCTAATTTCGGTCCCCGCCATTACAGCCGGATGTCAGCTGTAATACACAGCTGACATTCGGCGATGATGGCACCGACTCGGCTTCTGAGCCGGTGCCATCCATTTGTCGTATGAATACGGTAAAATACAGGAAGCACTGGCTTTCAATGACGTATCCATACGACAAATGTTGGGAAGGGGTTTATATTGAAAAATGATATCAATAAAAACAAACAATCACTTCCATTGAAAAAGTGGGGCAGGCCAGCATGTTTTTCAGCAAGGTTTTTTTCGCTTTAGGATTTTGTATGTGTAATTCAGTATTCACTCAATGGTTAAATGGGTAAAGTTATTTCACTCAGATAAGCTCCTTAGGCTGAGTTCACACATAGCGGCCACAGCACGGTGATGTGACCAATAAATTGCGCCCACATGCGATTAAACCACAAAAATGGCACTTTTTTTTAATGACTGTTAATGGCAGCGCGGTTTTTCAGGTAAAATTGCTGTTTTGCTGTCAAACCACGACACCATCCACAATCCACAACCTATTAAACTTACATGAGTGAAATATTTTAAACTATTGAGTGAACGCTGAATTGCACATACAAAGTCCTGAAACCAAAATAATAACTTTGTCGAAAAGCTCGCCATCCGCCAATCAGCTGCGCTGTGGATGCTACGTGTGAACGCAGCCTAAAGCTTGTATCTCCATGAGCAGTCTTTTAGGCCTGATTTACACGAGCGTGTGCGTTTTGCACGCGCAAAAAACACTGCGTTTTGCGCGCACAAAAGGCATTTGACAGCTCCGTGTGT
Organism: Rhinoderma darwinii; assembly: GCF_050947455.1. Classification (NCBI taxonomy): domain Eukaryota; kingdom Metazoa; phylum Chordata; class Amphibia; order Anura; family Rhinodermatidae; genus Rhinoderma; species Rhinoderma darwinii. The sequence goes on along the minus strand of NC_134691.1, from coordinate 44,515,378 downwards.
CATCCGTGTATGATGTGTGGCTGCGTGATTTTCGCGCAGCCGCCATCATAGAGATGAGGCTAGTCGACGCCCGTCACTGTCCAAGGTGCTGAAAGAGCTAACTGATCGTCAGTAACTCTTTCAGCACCCTCGACAGTGAGTTCCGATCAAAATATACACCAACCTGTGAATCAAAAAAAGACGTTCATACTTACCATGAACTTCCTGCTTCCTCCAGTCCGGTCTCCCGGCCGTTGCCTTGGTGACGCGTCCCTCTCTTGTCATCCGGCCCCACCTCACAGGATGACGCGGCAGTCCATGAGACCGCTGCAGCCTGTGATTGGCTGCAGGCTGTGCTTGGCCTGTGATTGGCTGCAGCTGTCACTTGGACTGAATTGTCATCCCGGGAGGTCGGACTGGAGGAAGAAGCCGGGAGGTTTATCGGTAAGTCAGAACTTTTCTTTTACACGTTCATGTATATTGTGATCGGAAGTCACTGTCCATGGTGCTGAACCAGTTTAACTCTTTCAGCACCGTGGACAGTGACTGTCTCCTGCCGTCGCGTACCCGAACATTTTTTGCCGGGTTCGGTCAAAACGAGTTCGGCCGAACCCGGTGAAGTTCGGTGCGCTCATCTCTAATTTGACACTCCGTTTGGATGTTTGTAAACAGAAAAGCACGTGGTGCTTTTCTGTTTACATTCATCCTTTTGACAGCTCTTGCACGAATCACGCAGTTCGCACGGAAGTGCTTCCGTGCGGCATGCGTGGTTTTCACGCACCCATTGACTTCAATGGGTGCGTGATGCGCGAAAAACGCACGATTATAGAACATGTCGTGAGGTTTACGCAACGCACTCGCGCTATGCAAAATTCACGCATCGTCTACACTGCCCCATAGACTAATATAGGTGCGTACGACATGCGTGAAAAGCACGCGCGTCGCACGCGCGTATATTACGCTCGTGTAAATGAGGCCTTATGCCCATCATTTAATCATTATATACTATCAGTTTTGTCAATTGGGCTGGGGCTACACACGATACAGGTCGAACATCCAAAGATCACTGTGTCGTGCTGCGTACATTCACCGCTCCATTCACTGTCTATGAGACTGATGGAAACAGCCAAGGGCTTTACTCGGCTGTTTCCGTCATTCCCATGGACTTTGAATAGAGCCACAGAGCGCACGCTGGACAGCCGTTCCATTCAATGCCTACAGTCGAGCATTGAGGAAGATCTGGGGGTTCGGGACTCCCGTTCTTAAGATCGCTGGTTGTCCCAGGGCTGGGGCGCTCAGCGATCAGACAATTATCCCCAATGCTGTGGATCGGTGATAATTGAAGATTCTGGGAATATCCATTTAAGGTGTAAAGTCAGCTTTAGCCGAAACCTTCTGGAATTAAAGCACATGTTCCAAAGCACTGAGATAACTAATCTGGTGTTATACAGGCTACACCCACCCCATGCCAATGTTTTTATACTTGGGCAGAAATACATTTTGTTTCCAGCCGATTAAACGTAAAAATAATCCATTCACAGACTGTGATAAACTAACTTTTTTTATTTAGAGCATTTTTCAGAATTATTAGCGTTTTGTTTTTTTATTTGATAAATGTTTCAAAGTGCTAAACATGTGAAATGCAACATTTTTCTTAACTGTAACACCTCTGAATTTCTAGTACACTATTCTTTGACATATGTCTACATGGCCAAGGGATGTCTTTGCAATATTTTGGCCTAATGCAGGAAATTAAACTGAAGAATACAGTTTTGGCAATTTGGAGAAAACCGTTTTGGAAAAAACATGTTACAGACGCGGTCAGCCACATCATTGACAAATTAAACCCATATGACAAGCCATACAATATAATGAGTACTGCTGATATAATGGTCATGCTAAAAAGTAATCCCCACACAACATACTTAGACCCCCAAGCCACAAGAAAACATGAAGCTACTTTCAGATGGTTACACACATTATAACATGTTTTTAGCATGACATTTTCTTGCTGTGTCTCAGGGTGTTCTTCAGTACATGTATCACTATCCTCTAATACATCTATTTGATTCGCTATGTCTTCCGGGAGCACACAGTTGTTATGTGACATGCGTTGCCTGGTGGGTAAACATTCCATGGGGGAGACACGAGATTCCATTCCTATGTTTTCTGAACTATTTTCCGTTGTTCCATCTCCAGAAGAATCCTGGTTTGCTGTGTCACTTACTAAAGATGTTTTTGTCAGTGCAGAAAATGGTATTAATTTATCTACTAGCCACTCTATAAAAAACATAACTGTGGAGCTTTGAAGTCCAACCATAAAAGATCGAATAACCTGGATTTCGGGTTCATCGATTTCACTTTTTTCTGCGTTGAAAAAAATGATGTTGATGAGCAGACTGCACATGAGAATCACAAAACTACACGAAAGTCTCTGAAATCTGGTCAAAGTTAATGGCAAATTAGTGAGGAAAACGGAAAAACACAAATGTTCTTCTCTGAGCCGGCAAGATAATATAATATAGAAATATTCTGATTTTTCTAGCGGCTGTTGAGTATTCATAGGAGAGAATGATCTATGTATTAATCCATAATGTCTTTCAGCGTCAAGCCAGGTCTGACACACAAAAAACCATTCTTGGTCACTAAACATTTTTTCAATTTTAACTCTGCTTAGGAACCAGCCAGGAGAATTCCCAGTATTATCATGCCATATTCGGATTTTAGATATGTCTCCCAAGGGGTAGCTAGTAGTAAAAATAAATGTATCTATCCCTCCTCGTCTGAATAACTGACGACCAGGGAATGTTAAACACAATACACGGTGGTCTCTCTCTGTGCCCATAATTTCCAAATACACTTTTGCTGTGGTACCAGATCCAAAGCCACTGCCAGTATAAATAGTAACACTATAACGATGTTCATGGTCTGGGCTATTGGCTGGTAACCTTATTGCATCTCGGTTTGTCTGGTCACTTATATCTTTATTTCTCGCCCACATAGACAATCCCAGATAAGTAACGCAAATGACAAGAACAGAAAGCAATGTCACTAAGTTTGACTGTAAAGATCGGACAGTAACTTTCGTTAAATCTATTGGATTAGGCAGAACGAATACTCTGGCTGATAGAAATGTGTGTCTTTTTTTCAGAAAGGGCACATTTCGTCTTTGTGCTTTTGTCAAACCCCCACAAATGCAATGTATCACTGTATTGTTTGAAAAATGACCTACTTTACAGTTCCCTTCATTCCAATTATTTTCCATGTCTTCAAAGTCTAAGCAAGCAATATTAAAGATAGATGCGCGCAATAATTTTGTTTTGCGCCAAACAACAAATGTAGTGGTCAGTTCAATTGTAATATTGTGTATGAGCGAGATCTCAGGGAAAGATTCCAATGGAATGCGAATCATTTTGGAATTCCAAGTCTTTATGTTTTCGTCTTCGCTTGTTTTTGCTTGCTCTTCTGAATTAGGAATACGGAAAAATGCAACAGGGTTATTTGTGATATTATCCCCAATGTGAAGTGAAATATCAAAGATGATGCTTTCTGCATAAAAAAACTGCACAAACCACTCTGCCTCCGATGTTTGGTCAACTTCAAAACAAAATATTCCACTTGTTGTTTTATGAACATCTGGTGAAACCCAAATATCAAAAACGGGAGGTATATTCTTTCTTTTCATAATAACATCAACTTGAGTAGGATGTAAATTCATTAACCTTCCTGTATCATCTGGAGCTACCATATAAAACCCAGTTATCACCGTATCAATATCTCTTCCATTTTTTAACCACGGCAGAGGATCCTCCAGGAATTCATAAAACGCATATGTTACAATAGCATCAACAGGTACAGTCGATTCATTATCATGTAATTTTAGGAAAAAAGATGGGAACGTATTCTCTGTTTTTCTATGTGAGCCAGAAAGATCCCATTTTTCTTCTCTTTTTAATGTGATCCTAAAATTATTGGTTACCATGGACGTTTCCGATTCTCCAGGAACTTTCCCAAATGATACAGCATCTGTCACAGTCTCCAGTACAGATAAAGTGTTCTTAAGCACGTCCACAGATGGAAGAGGTATTTCAGCTGCAAATCTGTCCATCTTTATTAATGAGGCATTCAGAACATTGGACAGGGATTCTAGTATACCAGAGCTTAACTTCTCACTCTCTACGGAACCAATGATTCCTTTCCTATATTTGGTTAAGGCGACACTAACTTCTCTTAACTTTGTCAATGCAATGTGTTGAGATTTTGTATTCACTTCTTTGGCCTCTTCTGTAAGTTGGCTGATACTTGTGATTATTTGGTTGACAGCCATGATATTTGTGATCATTATACTAGATGACATGTTCAGAAGACTTTCTCTCAATTCACTTCTCTTGTCCATGAAAGCTTGTACAAAGGTGTCGGTCTTAAAACTGTTTAAAACAGAGGCTATCATGTATATAAAATGCCCTGTTTTTAAAAAGTCTCCAGTGTCAAGAAAAAATCTCATTGTGGGGTCATGGGCATGGGAAATAAGCTCTTCAATGGATGATTCTTCTGGCTGATCCTCATATGAATTGACCACAGTTACACTTAGGGCTATTTGTGTGTATGAAGAAAGAGCATCGGACACTTGAACATATACGGTCAAAATATAGGAATTATCAGGGGCTCCGATTGGCAGCAACAATGGTGACGTGGAACTGTTATAGCCATCATAAATAATTACACCTAATGAGTTTTGCTGCAATGAACTTATGTAACTTACTTTATCTAAAGCTGTTAGAACTTTATAACGTAACGGTAAATTTTTGTCCGAGAATCCTTTACAACTAACAATGAATTTAGTCTGCAAAGCGATGCCAATAGACGGCTCAATATTACAGCTGCCAGCTTTTGGAGGGGAATTAACATAAAATGTGTATTTATAAACCGATGGTGCACCAGTCCAAGTCGTAACTGTTAGATCAAGACTATACCACATATCTGCAATATCTATAAATGCTGAAGCCATGAAGGACATGTAGGCAATAGACCTTCCAGTAGTGGTCTTTGCCTTCCAGTCAAAGCTCAATTCTGTTGAACTCTGACGTATAGACCATTCATACTGGGGCCGGCTTGTTTTACTACAATCAGTGCATTTTCCTGACAAAGAAAATCGTTCAGTTGGAACTAAAATTCTCCGACAATTCTCTATACATTTAACACTGACAGCAGGTGGAGACCCGGGAGCAATGAAAACGGTCTGATCAATATAGGCTGTCCTGTTTGCTTTACTAACAGACAGTCTAAAATGGTAATGTCTGTTGCCTTGTAAGGTTTCAGGCTCCACAGACTGGCTGACAGCACTCGGGTTCACCCATAATAAGCTTATTTGTTCTGACTGACAGCTTTCTCCTGTACTTAGAGTCATAGTCTGGTAATCAGATGCAGTTTTTGAGCAATACCATGAAAATGTCAGCCCTTCAAATGGATCTAGTGAATCTGGGTCATATGAAGAATGCCCGTCAAGAGTCCACTTTTCACTGAAACCAACAGTCCTATAAGAGCCCCCTGAAATGACAGCTATCAAGTCACTCTCCCTTACCTCCACAACAACAGAATCTGTATTGGCACGTGAGGACTCTTCATCATCATCAGCAGTAGCAATGTCAATGGAGACGTTAAAAACATAAAACCCATAATTTAAAGAAAACTCTGGAATTTCAATATTGTTTTGATTTACTGCTAATACTTGTGGCAATTGTAAATAGTTATCCCAGACTGGTGTGTCAGATTCTGAGGAAACGCTATAGATTCTCCACAAGATATTTACCCCGTGCATGGCAGAGCAATTTACTTGTATGGCTACAAAAATGGAAAGACGTGCTCCTCTTGTTGACACTATAATTGCTGGATGTGCAGGTCTTTCTATGTGGAATTCATCTATCTGACAGAAGACTTTGTAGCAGTATACCGAGGTCTCTAATACTTTCCTGTCATGTCTGCCATACACAGCTTTTAGGACGACAGGCTTCACTCCACTTCTAGTAAAGTTCACCTTGGCTACAAAGCCTGCATAATACCTGGGGTTGAATGGTAGGACAATGCCTGGTATGAATGATGCTGCATTGGAAACCTTATCTGTATAGGTGTATGTTGTATTTCTGAACAGGTAGTTTTTTTTAGACCCATATAGTTCTAGTATAAAGGTCCATTCACACTGTAAAGATGGATGTTGAAATGGTATAAACCAAACTATGTATATGGATGTATACAGTAATGAAGATCCACTACTGAACAGGTGAACCTCCAGACCCGTATCATTTAAAGACTTATACAAAAGGCTTTTTCTGTTTAAATACACGGCTACTGTGAGAGAGAATTTTTCTGTATCTACAAACTTAAGCTGGAACAAATATACAAAACTTTCCTGTTGAAGGAATATAAAGTGGTCGCTGCCATTCATGTCCTCTTTATTCTCAGATGAGAAGTGCAGGCCACTTGTTTGACTAAAGTAGTAGGTGTTGCTTTTTTTAATACTAGGGTTTAGTTTTATAGAGAATGAAGATTTAAGGTTGACGGTCAAGGCAACAGCACCTTTGGTGTACAAAAAATCCCCATTGACTTTTCCTATTTTGCTCCCATTGGTTAAGAAATGTGCAACTGCAAATCCATGTCCACTAGTACTGAAAGGTGATGAACAAAACACGGTGTTAATTGCAGATTTGGTGAAGGCCACATCCCAATTCCCTATTCTATTTTCATCTGTGAGCTGAAAGGCAGACACTTTATTTGTCAATTGCTCAAACATCCAAGAAAGTTTTACCTCAGTGTTAGGGGGAAGTAGGGGAGAGGTGGCCCTCAGTACATACAGCAGAGCCCGTTCAACTTCTATAGACACCACCAGCTCGGGCATCATGTTATTTTGGAGAGTAAGAGTAGCCACATATTTTCCCACTTTGCTATATCTAACATGGACCTTGTAGTTGTAGTAGGTAGAACAGTAGTCACGTAGACCTGCCGGGTAAGCCGAGTCTTCAATCTCTGTGTGGTAATTGCTTGGTATAACAGTCGCTGCCTCACCTTGCCTGCTGGAAAATTCATATTTCCAGGCACTGCTCTTCATCTTGGCACACCAACCAAAATATACAAGTTCATACTGCTGAATGGGGGATGGGGGACTGAAGAAGAACTTGACATCTTGTTTGTACAACGTAATGGTGGTTTTCTTGTGAATACAAGTAGGTAAAGAGCAGGTGGGAGTGATGCAATGTACAGTGACTGTATCATCAACAGTGGTGGAGACTTTTATGGTGCCAGACCAGGCCAATGTATCAAATAGTTTTTCTCTATTTCTGTGCCAGGCACAATTTGGTGGGGGGCCATTCACATCCACTGTAGAAGTTGGGTCAAATGTAAATTCAGTCTCTGATTTCCAAATGCAACTGACCTGTGTCTCGTTGTCCTTCCGTGTGTAGACCCTGTCTGAGGGGTCTGAGCATAGGACCCTTATTGGACTTTCTTTTATCGCCTGGCCCAGAGCAATTGTTACAATAATGCTCCCGATGATAATTGTCATGAACATTATCAATAATAGTTATTGTATAAATGTAGGAAGAAAACAACCACTGCTTCTTCAGCATTCACCATCAGCCAAATATGGCAGGTACCAACGGTTTCTAACTGACTGCAGGATTCAAAATGCAAGCAGCAACCTGATTGGTTGCTATGGACAAGTCTTCCACATTTCCTGTAACAGTTATTTTAACCCTTTCTTTTTTTTTCTTTTTTTTTAAAATCTTTATTATTTTCCGTAAAAAAAACAAACACATATAATATAAGTATAGAATACATAATATATCAGACATTGAATAAGGTTACTCCGAATACAGTACTATACAATTACATAAATACACAACTTTTGCACAACTTGTTTCAGACGATAGATTATAATTAGTAGCAAAATTCATATTGGTAACTTCTAGCAGGAGGATAATACCAGTTATAGCATATCCTGATAGTGCTGGGGGTAACTGCATTGCACAGACCTCTATCAGACGTCTAATTCAGGTCACCTAGTTCTTACCTCTGATATTATTATTGATTTAACAAAACCCCCTATAAGTGAATACTTCTAATACAACGTCAGAAAACTATGACCAGCTATGTGTCACAATCACAGAAACCTAATAAATATGGAGTCCATCTGTCATCTAGACCGTGAGGAATCCCATTATATAGTTGTGTATTACACTGCCCAACTTATTACCCCCCACCCCCTACAACTACACCCCTCCATACTTTCACATAAAAAGACAAAAAAAAATCATGTATAAAAATCTCCACTACCCTACCGTCCTGCACCCCCAGTCACTATATTATACTCCTCCTGGGGCATATCCCGAGATGCCCATCTATCCCAACATCTTTTACAACCTCTCTCTGAGGATGGAGAAATCTGAATATCTGACCCTCATCTCAATTACCGGAGCCTCTTTCCTTATTCAGTTTTTCACAATTCACTTCCTAGCATAGAATTAGGGACATTCACACGAGCATGTCTGATTTCTGTGCACAAAAATCAGACCGTATTTTCTGCATTTCATGTTCGTGTGCCCTCAGTGTGCTTTGCGTGTGCCATCCGTTTTCACCTCCGTGATTATCCTCTGCAAGCACTCCCTTTTCTATTTTTTTTTATTTCTCTGCATTTCTTAGCAACTGATGCATGAAACACGCACAGCACACGGATATCATCCGTGTGCTGTCCGTGTTGTTAACGCACCAATAGACCACAATATTTGACAACGTCTGCAGAAACGGACCAATAAAGGATATGCACTGAGTTTCACGCAACGGACACCCGTTGCGTGAAAATTCACGCATGTCTGAATAGCTCCATTGAAATGCATTTGTTCGTGTGCGGTCAATTATTTAAACGGACAGCACACGGACGAGGATCACACTCTTCTGAATGAGCTAAAAGTCACCACTCTGTTTTTAATCCGTCTTCCAATTAGTCCTATAGGTAGAACCTATAAAAATAGGTAGAAATTGTTTATACTGCAATAAGGGGCCTTTTTCTATAATATATGTAAATTGTCCGATTCCTCCTCCCCACATCTCAGGCACCCTGAGTCCCTTAGTGCAGTGGTCCCCAACCACCGGGCCGCGGACCAATACCAGGTCGTGGATAATTTGATACCGGTCCGCGGTATCCGCCACGGTGGCTGCAGGGAATACCGGGTGAAAAGCCGCACCAAACTGTGGTGCAGTTTTTCGCCTGGAATGTCCATTGCGGAAAACTGCAGCATTTAGCCGGCCTGCTAGCTGGCCAGCCCCCTGGGATGACATTTCATTCCAGGAGACAGCTGCAGCCTGTGATTGGCGTCTGACGTCATCCAGGCCGGCCTCCTGGGATAACGTTTCATCCCATGTGACCACTGCTACAGCCTGTGATTGGCTGCAGCGGTCACATGGGATGAAACGTCTTCCCAGCATGCCCGCCTGGAGGAAGAAACACAGACTTCTGGGTAAGTATAAGATTGTTTTTTTCTGAGTTGTGTTTTTTTGTGGTGGAATCGATGCGATTTCGCCCTAATGAACGCAACAACTGCTATTTGTTGTGGGTTTCACCTCCCCGTTGAATTCCCCATTGAACCCGCAACAAATAAGCAGTAAATAGAATTGACTTGCTGCGGAATAAAACTGCACCGCATGAAAATTTCTGAGCGTTTGTCAGCTCAGTATTTACGCAGCATGTGGATGAGATTTGTTCCATCTCATCCACTTTGCTGCTACTGTATTATGCTTCTGATATTTCGCAAAACAAATGACGCTGCGGAAAATCCGCAGTAATTACGCGACGTGTGATCTCACCCTAAAAACGTTTCCCACTTTACTTTATTTCCATCTAATTGCAGTCTGCAGGGTGTTTTGTGATGCGTGTGATCCAACCAACACCCCCCGCCCCCCCGCGTGCGCCGATCCGTGGAAAAATTGTCTTGCATGAAAGTGGTCCTTGGTGCAACAAAGGTTGGGGACCGCTGCCTTGTTGGGCACATTTAGGTCAATTTTCCAGGGGAATAATAAAACCTATGTATGGTATAGAATGGAGAGAGTCTTTGTGCTGAATTTAAAGCCATATGTTTAATCCCTGATATAATCTCTTGTCAGCTTCTATCTTCCAATTCTCCTACTACTCCTGCCTACCTTTTTTTTTTTTTATTAAATGGGGGAACTTTATCAATTTCTGACTAAGTAATTTTTTATAACATTTTGCTATCAATCCTTTCTAGTTGATCGGCGCTCGTTTACACGACCCAGAATGGGCCGTGTAAAACCACCTTAAGTGTGTGGGTCAGCTGCAGATTAAAGAATGATGCTCGATCAGTAAGATTATATTTTTCAATATAATTTTACGTCGATTTTTACGTTGTTTTGACAGAATCAATAGCGCAGTCGACTGCGCTATTGATTCCATCAAAAAAACGGAACCCGTTCACAACGGTGACAAACGGAAACCATTAGCAAAGTTTCCTTCACTATTGAGATCAATGGTGATGCAAACGAAAGCTAAGGTTTACATTTGCCTTTCCGTTGGGGGGTTAAACCCACGGAAACCTTCAACGGAAGGGCAGCGCTCATGTGAACAGGTTCTTATTTATTTATTTATTTATTTAGTTGTATTTAAAAGTTTTAAATGTTGATGGATAATAAAATTGGCTGCTGTGGCCTTTGAAAACCAAAAGTAGTTGTATTTATATGGTTGTATTCGAAAGGGGTGATAAGGGTTTATCCAAGGATATAGAAAATCCTAAATAATTGTAAGCGGGTAGGATTTAATGGTTAGAGGAAGGTTGAGTAGTCTACAATCCCTTCAGTCAGGGGTTTTGTTCTTTTTGGAGGACAAGTTGTAGTTTCTACACGTACCATTTTGGGGGAGGCATACACTAGTATGGTACTGAAATGTCCTAAATCCGAGTCATTTCTGTTGTGGATGTGCCATAGGTGTGCAGCAGATCTGCATGAGGATTAGCCACATGTCATTCAATAGGACTAACCTTCAGATTTTCTGTGTGGATATAATGCTCCTCCCAATGTCCTTTTCAGTGAGATGCGAGGCACAAACATATATATATATATATATATATATATATATATATATATATATATATATATATATATATATATCCCCACAAATGATCTTCCTGTGCTCTCTAAAAGGGGTAGTCCTAGCACCCACAATTGTAACCCTTTATAGATATTATGACACTGGTGCTCGTTAGTGACTGACCATAGGTGTTTTTATGGAAGCCACTAAGAGGCTTTATTCTGATGCAGTTGACTATTTACAGCGCTGCATCACAATACATTTTAGCGGGGGGAGCAGTTAAATCTCCCTGCTCTCAGCTACCGGAGGGTGTGACCGCAGGGTGCCAATGGTTTCTATGGCAGCCGCGGGTCTAACAATGGCCCCCAGGTCTGCCTCTAGTTAATGTCAGTTTTACACTGACAGGCGTAATACAGAAGTATTGCAGTGTACTATAAAAGCAATCAGATGATCACATAGTGAAGACCCCTAAATAACACAATAACATTATTCAGCGGGTTGTTACGATTGCAACGATACCAAATTTGTATAGATTTTGTATGTTTTACTACTTTTACACAGTAAAAACGCTTTTTTTTCAAAATTATTTGTTTTTGTGTCTCCATATTTGAAGAGCCGTAACGTTTTTATTTTGTATGAGGGGTTTTGTTTTGCGGGAAGACTTGTAGTTTTTATTGGTACCATTTTGGAGTATATGCGACTTTTTATCACTTTTTAATCATATTTTTTTAAAGTCAGGATTCACAGAAAACAGCAATTTTTCCGTCGTTTTTTATTAAAAATTTTTACGGCGTTCACCGTGTGGGTTAAGTAATATAATAGCTTATAGTCAGGGTCGTTACAGACGTTACAGACGCGGCGACACCAAATTTGTGTAACTTTTTTACTTTACGTTTTCTAATACTAAAGCAGTTTGTAAGGGGAAAAAGTGGGTTTTTCATATTTTTTTTTTAAACATTTTTTTTATTAACTTTATTAAACTTTTTTTTTTCACTTTTTTAATAGTCCCACTAGGGGACTTTAATGTGCGATTCTCCGATCGCTATTGTAATACACTGCAATACTTTTGTATTGCAGTGTATTACTGCCTGTCCATTTAACACGGACAGGCATCTGCTAGGTAATGCCTCCGGCATGATCTAGTAGGCGTTCGGTACAGGCAGACCTAGGGGCTTTTATTAGGCCCCCGGCTGCCATTGGAGACACAGACAGTCGGCGATCTTATCGCCGGGTGTCGGTGGGAGAGAGAGGGAGCTCCCTCCCTCCAAAACCACTCAGATGCGGTGCTCGCTATTGAGCACCGCATCTGAAGGGTTAAACGCACTGGCGTAGCTATAGGGGTCGCAGCGGTCGCAATTGCGACCGGGCCCCGAAGCCAGGGGGGCCCACGGCCCCCCGCACCACATCAATAAAAAGTTACTATAGTAACTCGGGCCGCGGGCCCCTGTTACTATAGTAACATACTTTACTTACCTTCCTGGCTCCGGATGGCAGCGGAGGTCCTGACGTCAGGCGCTGTGCGCAGCGCATGACGTCACAGCGCTATGCGCCGCGCACAGCATCGAGACGACAGAACTCCCGCCGCTGCCGAAGAGGAAGGTAAGGTTAGCCCTGACTGGCGGGGACCGACTCCCGGGACCCGCCAATCAGCTGTTTTGAAGGGGCCGCAGCACTCGTACGAGAGCTGCTCCCCTTCATTCCTGTCACTTCATTCCGGTCACACTGTGAATCCGTGTCGGCGATTCACAGTGTGAGCGAGTAGTGAAATGAAGGGGAAGCAGCTCTCGTACGAGTGCTGCGGCCCCTTCAAAACAGCTGATTTGCGGGTCCCGGGCGACACATCAGCTATTGATGGCCTATCCTGTGGATAGGCCATTAATGTTTAGGGACTGTACAACCCCTAAGCCTACGATGTAGCAGGCTTAGAGGGCCCATGAGACAGGATCACAGATTGTGTGATCCTGTCTGCTGGGCCCTGTATCTTTGCCAATCACATGGTAGGCTTAGATACATGGCTCATGTGTGATCCTGTCTGCTGGGCCCTGTATCTAAGCCAATCACATGGTAGGCTTAGATACATGGCCCATGTGTGATCCTGTCTGGTGGGCCCTGTATATAAGCCTACCACACTGTAGGCTTAGATACATGGCCCATGCGTGATCCTGTCTGCTGGGCCCTGTATCTAAGCCAATCACATGGTAGGCTTAGATACATGGCCCATGTGTGATCCTGTCTGATGGGCCCTGTATATAAGCCTACCACACTGTAGGTTTAGATACAGGGCCCCAGCACACAGTAATCTTATACTGTATAAGATTACTGTCTGCTGGACCCTGTATCTAAGCCTACATTGTGGTAGGCTTAGATACAGGGTCCCACAGACAGTATCACACATGGGCCCTGTATCTAAGCCTAACACGTGTTACTAATAATTTTTTGTGTGTTTTCTTACAGGTTTGGTCGTTGGACTACGTCGGATTCCAGGATTACTTCGATGACGGCTTTTTTTTTTATTATCAATAAAATGCTTAGTGAGGGCTGTGTGGGTTTTTTTTTATTTCAATAAAATATTTTTTCTATGTCTTTGTGTTTTTTTTTAAACTATATTACTACCGCCTTAGTAATGGCCGCCGGCTGATTGACGACGTCCATTGCTAAGGCGGGGCTTAGTGTTAGCCGGTGCAGCGGCTAACACTAACCCCCTTTATTACCCCGGTACCCACCGCAACCAGGGGTGCTGGGAAGAGCCGGGTACGATCCAGTACCTGACCATCTGTAGTGATGGTCGGCCACTGGGGTGGCCGCAGGCTGGTATTATCAGGAGGGGAAAGGCCAAAAACAGTGGCCCTTCCTACCCTGGTGATGATAGGCTGCTGCTTTATTGTATCTGGCTGGTTATGAAAAATGGGGGGGACCCCACGTCATTTAAAAAAAAATTAAAAAAAAATTGGAAAGAACGATGTGGGGTCCCCCCTGATTTTCATAACCAGCCAGATACAACACAGCAGCAGCAGGCAGCATTACAAGGGTGGGAAGGGCCACTGTTTTTGGCCTTCCCCAGCCTAATGCTACCAGCCTGCGGCCACCCTGGTGCCTGCCCGTCACTACAGATGGTCGGGTACTGGTTCGTACATTGCTAAGGCGGGGCTTAGTGTTAGCCGGTGCAGCGGCTAACACTAACCCCCTTTATTACCCCGGTACCCACCGCAACCAGGGGTGCTGGGAAGAGCCGGGTACGATCCAGTACTCTTCCCAGTACTCTTCCCAGTACTCCTGGTGGCGGTGGTTACCGGGGTAATAATGGGGGTTAGTGTTGGCCTCTGCACCTGCCAACATTAAGCCCAGCCTTAGTAATGGGGGTTGTCAATCAGCCAGCGGCCATTACTAAGGCGGTTATAATAAAGTTTAAAAAGATACAAGCACATAGAAAAAATATTTTATTGAAATAAAAAAACACAACCCTCATTAACCATTTTATTGAGAATAAAAAAAAACGCCGTCATTGAAGTCCTCGAATCCGACGTAGTCCAACAACCGAACCTGTAAAAAAACACAAACACAAAAAAATAATCAGTAACACATAAAGAAGGAAAATTATTATTCTTACCTATCCTGGGTCCAGCGCTGGAGACGCAATGTCTAATCCAATCATGTGTGATACTGTCTGCTGAGCTGTGTATCTAATCCAATCATATGTGATACTGTCTGCTGAGCTGTGTATCTAATGCAATCATGTGTGATACTGTCTGCTGGGCCCTGTATCTAATCCCGTCATGTGTGATACTGTCTGCTGGGCCCTGTATCTAATCGTATCTTGTGTGATACTGTCTGCTGAGCTGTGTATCTAATCCTATCATGTGTGGTACTGTCTGCTGACCCACTGTATCTAATCCCATCATGTGTGGTACTGTCTGCTGAGCCACTGTATCTAATCCTATCATGTGTGGTACTGTCTGCTGAGCCACTGTATCTAATCCTATCATGTGTGGTACTGTCTGCTGAGCCACTGTATCTAATCCTATCATGTGTGATACTGTCTGCTGGGCCACTGTATCTAATCCTATTATGTGTGATACTGTCTGCTGAGCCACTGTATCTAATCCTATCATGTGTGATACTGTCTGCTGAGCCACTGTATCTAATCCTATCATGTGTGATACTGTCTGCTGGGCCACTGTATCTAATCCTATCATGTGTGATACTGTCTGCTGAGCCACTGTATCTAATCCTATCCATAGTTAGAAAAACACAGGAGGAGAACCTCCAGCTCACCTTGTAAGTACAAGTTGATGTACTGTAGACTTCGCACGGATCCTCGCGTCGGCACGCGTTGTATGAATTTCAAGAGAAAGAGGTTTTGGATCCAGCGTAGCTGCAACTAAAAAGGAACTCGTTCCAAGTTTAATGAAAAAATATATTCAATTAAAAGAGGTCAATCGGAATGATGTCCTCAGGTGCTGGGAGAGAAGTAGGAAAATAAAGGAAGCCTACGCGTTTCAAACGCTAGCTGCGTTCTTAGTCATGGCTGGGATGGTTCCTACTTCTCTCCCAGCACCTGAGGACATCATTCCGATTGACCTCTTTTAATTGAATATATTTTTTCATTAAACTTGGAACGAGTTCCTTTTTAGTTGCAGCTACGCTGGATCCAAAACCTCTTTCTCCCTATCCATAGTTGATAGGGTCGTAGTGCTATAGATATGCTATGCTGTCTCCTATACACACATTTTTTTTTGGGGCGGACACATATGTATTGGGGCTATTTCCCCTGACATTTTAAGCCCTGAGGGTATGTTCACACGGCAGCGTCCGTTACGGCTGAATTTACGGTGCTGTATTCAGGAGAAAACAGCACCGTAATTTCAGCCGTAATGGCATGTGCAGGCGTCTTTCGCTGCGTCCATTACGGACGTAATTGGAGCTGTTTTTCTATGGAGTCCATGGAAAACGGCTCAATTTACGTCTGAAGAAGTGACAGGCACTTCTTTGACGCGGGCGTCTTTTTTACGCGCCGCCTTTTGACAGCGGCGCGTAAAGAAAATGACCGTCGGCACAGAACATCGTAAGACCGATTCAAATGAATGGGCAGATGTTTGCCAACGCTTTTGTGCCGCATTTTCGGACGTAATTCAATGCTAAAACGCCCGAATTACGTCTGTAAATAGGGTGTGTGAACCCAGCCATAGTGACGCCCCCGGCTGCTAGTGCTGCATTGTTGGGTCACTTAGGAGACCCAGCGATGCAGCTGAAAGCTGCGGACCGTCGGCCATGAGAAGTTTGCGGGGGGGGCCCAGTAAGAATTCTTGCATCGGGCCCCATGAGCCTTTAGCTACGCCCCTGGTTAAACGGGTGAGATCTATACTAATGTCGATCTCACCCGGTCGAGCAGGGATGTTCCCAGCCCTCAGCTACGTCTGGCAGCTGAGAGCAGGGAGATTTGACAGCTCCCTGCTCTGTTTACTTTATTCTGATGCAGTGCCGTAAAAAGGCATATGCATCAGAATAAAGCCCATTAGTGGCCGCCGTGAAAAGGCGTATTGGCGGTCACTAACGGGTTAATAAAGTTTGTAATAAATAAATGAAATTCCCAAGTAAATAAACATGAAAAACCCACTTTTTCCCCTTACAATTTGTTTTATTATGAAAAACCTGTAAAAAAGTTACACATTTGGTATTGCTGCGTCCGTAACAACCTCAACTATAAAGCTATTGCGCCCTTTAACCCGCTCGGCAAAAGGCGTAAAATTTTGTGCAAGAGTTGCTGTTTTCTGGGCATTCTGCCTTCAAAAAAAGGTGATAAAAAGTGATCAAAAAGTCGCATGTACACCAAAATGGTACCATTAAAAACTGCAAGTCTTCCTGAAAAACAAAGCCCTGATACAGCTGCATCGGCGGAAAAATTAAAAAATTATGGTTCTTCAAATTTGGAGACACAAAAACAAATAATTTTGAGGAAAAAAAGGTTTTTTACTTTATAACACCTGATTCACACGAACGTGTTAAATGTCCGTGGGACGGCCGTTGAAATAGCAGCCGTCCCACGGACCTATGTTTTTCAATGTGGCCGATCACACAGCCGTTGTTTGAACGGACCGTGTGAAGGGTCCGTGGGAAAATAGGGCATGTCCTATCTTTTCACGCATCACGCATCCCTCCATAGACTCTCAACTATGGTGGATGCGTCACATCGCGTCCCGCAGCGCTGAGCAACAGATGCACCTCGGAATGTAAATTTAGGATGCAAAAAAGTGGCAAAATTGCTGGGGTTATTGCTTTTCCCCCAAAAAAAGTAGAAGAAAAAATTAAAACATTATGGTTCTCACAACTTGGCGACACAAAAAAATACATTCTTTTTACAAAAGTAATTTTATTGTGCAAAAAGTTGTATAATATAAAAAAGTGCTATAAATAGGTATCGCCAGAATCGTACTGACCCTCAGAATAAAGTTAACATGTAATTTATAACGCATGGTGAACGCTATATAAAGAAAACTAAATAAAACATGCCAGAATTGCAGTTTTTTGGTCATCTTGCTTCCCAAAAAATAGGATAAAAAGTGATCAAAAAGTCGCATGTACCCCAAAATGGTACCAATAAAAACGATAGCTCGTCCCGCAAATAGCCATAGCTATACCACTACATCTATAAAAAATAAAATGAGTGAAGGCTTCCATAAGTCAGGAAATAAAATATATGCAGATGTGCAGGCCCGAGGGGAACATTTCTTCTGTTTCAAGAGGTGAATTATAAAGGTCCTAAAATTAGGGAACCAGGAATGGGAGGGCCCAAACATATCTGCTGGAAGCGAAAGTGTCCGCATTTCACCAAGACAACACTTCCCAACAAAATTCCCCAAACTGCAAAGGTGCGGAGTGTGGACCAAAAGGGGGATAAGGCAGGACATTTATCAGTTACACACCGGCCTGTGTAGAAAGGATTGTGTCACAGCGTAACACACATCTATGGATTATTTTACTGGTTTTTTTACCCAATCATTATACCACCTGACTATGCCCCTGATGTACTCTGCACAGCTTACATGTGCCCCCACATTATGTATATACATGTAGGGAAAAAAAGGGATATAATCTATTTCAACAATAGGTAGTTTAGCTGGGGGATGACTGGGGGAGGCAGCAATGTCTGGGTTAGGAGCTTTCTAGGATGTTTCTTGGGGAGCTATTAAAGGATGGGGGTGGGTAGGCAGGATAAGCGGAAAGACTAGTTTGTGTTTTTGTTTTTTGTTTTATTTATTTATTTTTATTTTTTTCTCTTTCTTTTATATAAATTTTTAGAAAATATTATCCTGGAATGTTAGAGGTCTAGGACATAGGCCAACAACAGAGACCTTTTCCATGACATTAATACACATATACACGTTATCATTATTGAAGCCGCAAAAATTATTTTTCTAAGGCTCCATTATGCATATTTATCATAGTATCCACATTATGAGATGGATTTTTTTGTTTTAATCTACAAAAAAATGCAGCCTCTGTTTCCATAACTTGCAGAGATCCCAATTACTAATATCTATAAGCATACTGCTGTCCTGTTTTATATTTACGATAATCGCTGAAGTGCGCAGGCGCTGACATGCGCATTGGTATATATAATTATAGGGGAGAAAACCTCACCAAACATGGCCGCCGACGACCTCATATCACCAGTGCGCATGCATGGACATGCACAATGGGTTTCTGCCGGAAAGAGCGTTTATTTTAATGAAGATGTATTCCTCATTTGTGAAACGACAGACCTGCGCAGTTTGAAACTCAGGACGCCGGAAATAATACCACATAACAGCACACTGGAACATGGATCCACTGTATTACATGGCAATGTGGTTTTTAACAAATGGCACACATATGCACCTGTTTAATATTGTTTGTAACAATTAGCACTTTTGCACTTTATTCATACATCTGAGGAATTATTGCACTTGATCTGCTTAGTGAATGATCATTGTTGACACAATATGTATTTTTATATTCATTGATATGTACGGCATTTTTGCTGTTCTTTATTGTTTTGTATCAATCACCTGTTAATTGGGACTATTTGTTTAGCCTCCATATATACCACTGTTTTGTACACTGTTAACATGCTTGAGAAAGGCTCCTTGTATTGAGCCGAAACGTTGCACGAGGGCTATTAAAAGCGACTTTTTTCACCTTGATGTGGAGTGCTGCCTATCTTTGGACACATATTGGTTTACAATCTAGTTAAAAAGGGCGTGGCAGGATGCCGATTGAAGAGGACGTGTGAGGCCGGAGCTCCGCGCTACTTTCTCCATTAGCGGCTCAAACAGCAGCAAAAATTAACCTGGACACACGCTCCTTGTGCCTTCTTACCTCCCTTCAACCTGGGGCGTTCTGCAATAATGACGAGGAGTAAGAGGAAAGGTCAGGGTCCGCCGAAACTAACGGCTTTTCCCCCGCCAGTCTCCCAAGATGGCGCCGGAATACGCCGGAGACCTGCACAGCTACTAGCAGCTACGGAGGTGAGCACATTCCCTACTAGCAGCCTTATTATATCTCCGGCTCTGATAAACCTGCAGACGAGCAGACCACCCAGCCTCTCTCCGGAGAAACTACCCTTTCCTCCGTCCCTCTCCCCTGAGGGGAATTTTGTAGCTGCAGCGCTGCCTCCATCTGATCTCCCGGTCTGCACAATGACATTCAGTCAGCAATCTCCATTATGCATGCTAATATTACAGGAGGTGGGGGAGAGAACAGCTCATTTAGAAGAAAGTATGGAGGAATTTGTTAATGCTCACACTTATCTGGTTGGCACCCACAATGATATGGAGGATGATATTCCCATTATAAAGCTCAAGTTAGCTGACCTGGAAGATCGCTCCAGGAGAAACAATATCAGGTTCAGGAACATTCCTGAATCTGTCTCAGACACAAAACTACAGGATTCCTGACCGATTTATTTGTAGCTCTAATTCCTACAGCTAAAGAAAGAGATCTCCTTATTGACGGAGCCCACAGGGTTCCTAAACCAAAGAACCTTTCCTCCAGTGTGTCAAGGGATGTTCTTGCACGTCTCCACTTCTACCACTTTAAGGAGGCGATAATGAAGGCGGCAATCCATAAAAATTATCTTCCAGAACGCTTCCAACAAATCTCTTTATTTGCAGACCTCTACTCATGTTGTCCTCGATCCAAAAGGTGCAGCCATTCTGACAAATTGGTCTCTCTACTAGCCACAAGATGGCGACAGATCCCCTCCCAAGAAAAAACTCCTCCAACACTTGCTCAGGAATGGATAAAATCAAAGGATGGCAAACACTCTCATGAGGCTACCTAAATTCAGGACTTACGGCCTCTCAGGTGCCACCTTTTCCTATGGATAAGTTTCTCTCCGTTCCTTTAACCCCTTCCCACTGCATAACTTTTTCAGATTTTCTATTTCATTTTTTCCTCCCCACCTTCCATAAGCCAAAACTTTTGTATTTTTCCGTCGATATAGTCCTATGAGGGCTTGATTTTTTGCGGGACGAGTTGTTGTTTTTCTTAGCACCATTTATTGTGCCATATAATGTGCTAGGAAAAGGGAAAAAAAATATTTGTGGGGTAGAAAATGAAAAAAAAACAGAGATTCCTCCATTGTTTTTTGCTGGTCGTTTTTACGGAATTCACTGTGCAATTAATAGAACATGTTAACTTTATTCTGCGGGTCAATACGATTACGCCAATACCAAATATATATATAGTTTTTTCTATATTTTACCATTTT
This sequence comes from Rhinoderma darwinii, assembly GCF_050947455.1. Taxonomy (NCBI): domain Eukaryota; kingdom Metazoa; phylum Chordata; class Amphibia; order Anura; family Rhinodermatidae; genus Rhinoderma; species Rhinoderma darwinii. The sequence continues at coordinate 44,494,565 of NC_134691.1, read as the reverse complement.
TTTTCAAGTAAAAACCTAAGTCTAAAAATACAATTTATTTTGTCTCGCCAAATTCCAAGAGCCGTAACTTTTTTAATTTTTCCGTCAATTAAGTGATATGAGGGCTTATTTTTTGCGGGATAAACTGTAGTTTTTAATGATACCATTTTGGGGCACATGCAACGTTTCGATGACTTTTTATTTCATTTTTTATGGGAGATGAGGTGACCAAAAAATAGAGATTCTGGCGTTTACAATTTTTTGTTTTACGGCGTTCACCGTGCGGGTTAAATAATGATATATTATAATAGTTCAGACTTATACGCGGCAATACTAATTATGTTTATTTATTTTTTTACTCTGCTCTAGGGGGAAAATGGGAAAAGGGTTTTTTTTTTTAACTTTTAATTTGAAATGTATTTTTTTGGACATAACAAAAACCCTATTTTACTAATTTTTACTTTTTTTATTAGTCCCCCTATGCGACTTCAATCAGCGATCGTTAGATCGCTTGCACGATATACTGCAATACTAATGTATTGCAGTATATCGTGATTCTGACAGGCTTCTATTAAGCTCTGCCGGAGGCAGGGTTTAATAGGAGTCCAAAGATGGCGGACCTGGGGGCCTTCATTAGGCTCCCAGGCAGCCATAGCAACTATCGCCACCCCACAATTGCGTTGCGGGGGGCGTGATGAGCTGTTAAAGGGGATCGCCCCCCTCTTTCTAACTATTTAAATGCTGCGGTCGAGCGCGACCCCGCTCGTTACTCTGAAGTGTCAGCTGTAACATACAGGTGACATCAGCATCGTATGGAGCGCTCTATACTTCCCCTACCCGACTTTGGCGTATGGATACGTCAAATGTCGGGAAGGGGTTAAATCTTACAGCTGACATTTCTTATATACATAAAATAAGTGAACTACCTTTGCTTCATTCCTCTGATTGAAGGTGCCGGAGCTCCTTCTGCCTCTAATTGGTAATCTTTGCTCTTCTTACTATGTGGAACCACCCTCCATTTTGGGTTGCCTTACCTGTGGTTTCCCAAGGGTTCATTTTGAACCTGGACAGTAATTTTCTGCTATATTGTATGGTGCTTCCTTTATTTTATTATGTTTTGTATTACTGTTTTACATGTTTTTTAATTTTTTTAAAATGTTTATTTAATGTCATAAAATGGTCAAAATTCATTAATCAGGCTGCTCTGCGCTCTCACTCTTCCTTTCTATATCTAAGGGTTAACTCAACTACTCTATATATGTATAAATGGTGTTTAAAACATCCTCCCTGAACGTTAGGGGACTTAAAGAGGCTCTGTCGCCACATTATAAGTTCCCTATCTTCTACATAGTCTGATCGGCGCTGTAATGTAGATTACAGCAGTGTTTTTTATTTAGAAAAACTATCATTTGTGACGGAGTTATGACATATTTTACTTTTATGCTAATGACTTTCTTAATGCCCAACTGGGCGTGTTTTACTTTTTGACCAAATGGGCATTGTGGAGAGAAGTGTATGATGCTGACCAATCAGCGTCATACACTTCTCTCCATTCATTTACACAGCAAATAGTGATCTTACTAGATCACTATGTGCAGCCAGATACACACACATTAACGTTACTGAAGTGTCCTGACAGTGAATAGACATCACCTCCAGCCAGGACGCGATGTCTATTCACAATCCTGACACTTCGCTAACGTTTGTGTGTGATTTACAGCACAGCAAGCGTAATCCCGCTGTAGATGACATTTTACAGCGTAATCCAACGAGACTACACTTGCTGTGCTGTAAATCACACACAAACGTTACCGAAGTGTTAGGGTTCTGAATAGACATCACGTCCTGGCTGGTAGTCATGTCTATTTACTGTCAGGACACTTCAGTAACGTTAGTGTGTGTGTATGTGGCTGCACATAGTGATCTAGTAAGATCACTATGTGCAGAGTAAATGAATGGAGAGAAGTGTATGACGCTGATTGGTCAGCGTCATACACTTCTCTCCACAATGCCCACTTGGTCAAAAAGTAAAACACGCCCAGTTGGGCATTAAGAAAGTCATTAGTAGAGATGAGCGAACTTATGAAAAGTTCGGTTCGGCTAGCTCGCCGAATTCACGAAAAAGTTCGATTCGGACCGAACTAGTTCGGACCGAACCTGTAATTTCCGTGCGCCGAGCATGGTACTGTCCAGGGTGCTGATAGAGTTTATGGGCTGCACTAACTCTTTCAGCAACCTTGACAGTACATGCGTGGCGCGCGGAAAATACAATTTTAATGTAATAAAAAAAATAAAAAAATAATACGTTCATACTTACTTTCCTCCTGTCCGGCCTCCAGCGATGACGTTTCATCCATGTCACCGCTGCAGCCAATCACAGGCTGTAGTGGCGGTCACGCACGTCAGGATGACGTCAGAAGGCCGGCCTCCAGGGATGACGCTTCATCCCACTTGACCGCCTCTGCAGCCAACCACAGGCTGCAGCGCCCTCTGCAGCCAATCACAGGCTGCAGCGGCCTCTGCAGCCAATCACACGCTCCTCTCCTTAAAAATACTTGCCATCTTCCTTCTACTTGGCGCCGCTCGCATTCATAGTAACAATGCATTGTGGCGCAGATGATGTAATCATATCAGGCACATGTGATTACGTCATCTGCGCCCACCGCTCTGTTATTGTGAATGGGAGCAGTAAGAAGAAAAGTGACGGGACCGTTCAAATCTTCGTGGGAACGTCTTAGGTGAGTTTATTTATGTATGTATGTTTGCATGTATGTATGTATGTATTTTGTCAAGTATGTATGTTGTCATGTATGTATGTGCATATGTGCATGTATGTATGTTTGCATGTATGTATGTTGGCATGTATGTTGTCATGTACACTACCGTTCAAAAGTTTAGGGTCACCCAGACAATTTTGTGTTTTCCATGAAAACTCACACTTATATTTATCAAATGAGTTGCAAAATGACTAGAAAATATAGTCAAGACATTGACAAGGTTAGAAAGAATGAATTTTATTTGAAATAATAATTTTCTCCTTCAAACTTTGCTTTCGTCAAAGAATGCTCCATTTGCAGCAATTACAGCATTGCAGACCTTTGGCATTCTAGCTGTTAATTTGCTGAGGTAATCGGGAGAAATTTCACCCCGTGCTTCCAGAAGCCCCTCCCACAAGTTGGATTGGCTTGATGGGCACTTCTTGCAAACCATACGGTCAAGCTGCTCCCACAACAGCTCTATGGGGTTGAGATCTGGTGACTGCGCTGGCCACTCCATTACAGATAGAATACCAGCTGCCTGCTTCTTCCCTAAATAGTTCTTGCATAATTTGGAGGTGTGCTTTGGGTCATTGTCCTGTTGTAGGATGAAATTGGCTCCAATCAAGCGCTGTCCACAGGGTATGGTATGGCGTTGCAAAATGGAGTGATAGCCTTCTTTATTCAAAATCCCTTTTACCTTGTACAAATCTCCCACTTTACCAGCACGAAAGCAACCCCAGACCATCACATTACCTCCACCATGCTTGACAGATGGCGTCAGGCACTCTTCCAGCATCTTTTCAGTTGTTCTGCATCTCACAAATGTTCTTCTGTGTGATCCAAACACCTCAAACTTCGATTCGTCTGTCCATAACACTTTTTTCCAATCTTCCTCTGTCCAATGTCTGTATGCTTTTGCCCATATTAATCTTTTCCTTTTATTAGCCAGTCTCAGATATGGCTTTTTCTTTGCCACTCTGCCCTGAAGGCCAGCATCCCGGAGTCGCCTCTTCACTGTTGACACTGGCGTTTTGCGGGTACTATTTAATGAAGCTGCCAGTTGAGGACCTGTGAGGCGTCTATTTCTCAAACTAGAGACTCTAATGTACTTGTCTTGTTGCTCAGTTGTGCAGCGGGGCCTCCCACTTCTCTTTCTACTCTGGTTAGAGCCTGTTTGTGCTGTCCTCTGAAGGGAGTAGTACACACCGTTGTAGGAAATCTTCAGTTTCTTGGCAATTTTTCGCATGGAATAGCCTTCATTTCTAAGAACAAGTATAGACTGTCGAGTTTCACATGAAAGTTCTCTTTTTCTAGCCATATTGAGAGTTTAACCCTTTCCCTCTTTAGCCAATTTTGACCTTCCTGACCGAGCCTCATTTTTCAAATCTGACATGTTTCACTTTATGTGGTAATAACTCCGGAATGCTTTCACCTATCCAAGCGATTCTGAGATTGTTTTCTCATGACACATTGGACTTTAAGTTACTGGCAAAATTTGCTCGATATGTTCAGTATTTAATTGTGAAAAACACCAAAATTTAGCGAAAAATTGCAAAAATTAGCATTTTTCTCTATTTAAATGTATCTGCTTGTAAGACAGGCAGTTATACCACAAAAAATTGTTGCTAATTAACATCCCCCATATGTCTACTTTAGATTGGTATCATTTTTTGAACATCCTTTTATTTTTCTATGACATCACAAGGCTTAGAACTTTAGCAGCAATTTCTCACATTTTCAAGAAAATTTCAAAAGGCCATTTTTACAGGGGCCAGTTCAGTTGTGAAGTGGCTTTGAGGGCCTGATATATTAGAAACCCCCAAAAAGTCACCCCATTTTAAAAACGTCACCCCTCAAAGTATTCAAAACAGCATTTAGAAAATGTCTTAACCCTATACACATTTCACAGGAATTAAAGCAAAGTAGAGGTGAAATGTACAAATTTCATATTTTTTTGCAGAAACACATTTTTAATACAATTTTTTTTATAACACAGAAGGTTTTACCAGAGAAATGCAACTCAATATTTGTTGCCCAGTTTCTGCAGTTTTAGGAAATATCCCACATTTGGCCCTAGCGTGCTACTCGACTGAAGCACCGGCCTCAGAAGCAAAGGACCACCTAGTGGATTTTGGGGCCTTATTTTTGTTAGAATAAATTTTAGGCATCATGTCAGGTTTGAAGGGCTCTTGCGGTGCCAAAACAGTCAAAATCCCCCAAAAGTGACCCCATCTCAGAAACGACACACCTCAAGGAAATTATCTAGGGGTACAGTGAGCATTTTGACCGCACAGGTTTTTTACAGAAATTATTGGAAGTAGGCCGTGAAAATTAAAATCAACATTTTTTCAAAGAAAATGTAGGTTTAGCGATTTTTTTTCTCATTTCCACAAGGACTAAAGGAGAAAAAGCACCATAAAATTTGTAAAGCAATTTCTCCCGAGTAAAACAATACCCCACATGTGGTAATAAATGGTTGTTTGGAGACACGGCAGGGCTTAGAAGGGAAAGAGCGCTATTTGGCTTTTGGAGCTCAAATTTAGCAGGAATGGTTTGCGGAGGCCATGTCACATTTGCAAAGCCCCTGAGGGGAAAAAACAATGAAAACGCCCAAAAAGTGACACCATTTAGGAAACTACACCTCTTGAGGAATTCATCTAGGGGTGTAGTGATCATTTTGACCCCACAGATGTTTCATAGAATTTATTAGAATTGGGCAGTGAAAATAAAAACAATCCTTTTTCTTCAATAAGACGTAGCTTTAGCTCAAATGTTTTAATTTTCGCAACAAATAAAGGAAAAAAAAGAACCCAACATTTGTAAAGCAATTTCTCCCGAGTACGGCAATATCCCATATGTGGTCATAAACTGCTGTTTGGGCACACGGCAGGGCTCAGAAGGGAAGGACCGCCATTTGGAGTGCAGATGTTGCTGGATTGGTTTCTGTGCGCCTGTGGGCCCAAAACAGTGGAAACCCCCCAGAAGTGACCCCATTTTGGAAACTACACCCCTCAATGCATTTACCTAGGAGTGTAGTAAGCATTTTAACCCTGCAGGTGATTGGCAGAAATTGGTGTGCACTCGATGTTGCAGAGTGAAACTGGGATTTTTTTCCGTAGATATGCCAATATGTGGTGCCCAGCTTGTGCCACCATAACAAGACAGCTCTCTAATTATTATGCTGGGTTTCCTGGTTTTAGAAACACCCTACATGTGGCCCTAATCTCTTGCCTGGACAGTCGACCAGGCTCAGGAGTGAAAGCGTACCATGTAAAATTGAGGCCTAATTTGGCGATTTACAAAGTATTGGTTCACAACTGCAGAGGCTCTGATGTGAAATAATAAAAATAAACCCCTGAGAAGTGACCCCATTTGGAAACTGCACCCCTCAAGGCATTTATTAAGGGGTGTAGTGAGCATTTTCACCCCACAGGTCTTTTCCATTAATGAATGCGCTGTGGATGGTGCAAATTCAAAATTAATATTTTTCCCTAGATATGCCATTCAGTGGCAAATATGTCGTGCCCAGCTTATGCCACTGGAGACACACACCCCAAAAATTGCTAAAAGGGTTCTCCCGGATATTACGATGCCATATATGTGGAAGGAAACTGCTGTTTGGGCATGCTGTAGGGTTCAGATGGGAGGAAATGCTATTTGGCTTTTGGAGCGTGGATTTTGCTTGGTAGTAGTTACTTAGAGTCTTACTGGTGTTTCCGTTTATAATGTAGGGCATATTTAAGCCGGGCGGAGTGTATATAAGGGGCATAGTCAGGTGGTATAATAATGGGGTAAAAAAAAAACAATAAAATGATCCATAGATGTGTGTTACGCTGTGACACAATCCTTTCTGCACAGGCCGGTGTCGCACTGATATATGGCGTCCTTTATTATCCCCCTTTTGATCCACACTCCGCGCCTTTGCAGTTTGGGGAATTTTGCTGGGAAGTGTAGTCCTGGTATAATACGGGCACCGTCGCTTCCAGCGGATGTTTGGGCCCTCCCCTTCCTGGTTCCCTAATTTTAGGGCCTTGATAAATCGCCTCTTCAAACAGAAGAAATGTTCCCCTCGGGCAACACTGCATATTTTTTTATTTCCTGACTTATTGGAGCCATAACTAATTTTATTTTTCATAGACGTAGCGGTATAAGGGCTGGTTTGTTGCGGGACGAGCTGTAGTTATTATTGGTACCATTTTGGGGTACATGCAACTTTTTGATCACCTTTTATCCTATTTTTTGGGATGCCAGGTAAACAAAAAAACGCAATTCTGGCACAGCTTTTTTCGGTTTTTTTTATACAGCGTTCACCATGCGTTATAAATTACATGTTAACTTTAGTCTGCAGGTCAGTACGATTCCGGCGATACCAAATTTATAGAACTTTTTCATGTTTTTCAACTTTTTGCACAATAAAATTACTTTTGTAAAAAGAATATATTTTTTCTGTCGCCAAGTTGTGAGAACCATAACTTTTTAATTTTTTTGTCGACGGAGTTGTATGAGGGCTTGTTTTTTGCGGGACGAGCTATAGTTTTTATAGGTACCATTTTTGGATTCGTGCAACTTTTTGATCACTTTTTATTCTAATATTTGTAGGGCAAAGTGACCAAAAAACAGAAACTCTGGTAAAGTTTTTTACGTTTTTTTTTTACGCTTTTCACCGTGTCCAATAAATAATATAATATTTTGATACCTCCAGTCGTTACGGTCGTGGCGATACCAAATACATATGGTTTATTATTATTTTTCAATAATAAAGGACTTGATTAGAGTAAAAGGGGGATTGTGTTTTATTTGATCACTTAAACTTTTATTGTTTTCAAACTTTTATTTTTTGCACTTTTTTTTACACTTTTTGACACTTTTTTTACACTTTTTCTAGGGGACTTGAAGGTCCAACGGTCAGATTTTTTTTTTCTAATACATTGCACTACCTATGTAGTGCAATGTATTAGATCTGTCAGTCATTCACTGACAGCAAGCCGATTAGGCTTCGCCTCCCGGCGGGGCCTAAATCGGCTTCCGTAATGGCAGAGCTGGAGACCATTGTGTCTTCTGTTGAAATAACAGCAGTCGCCAGTCCTGATTGCCTGTCAGGGCTGGTGATCTGCTAGTAACCGCTACGATGCAGCAATCGCTTTCGATTGCTGCATCGAAGGGGTTAATGGCAGGGATCGGAGCTAGCTCCGGTTCCTGCCGTTACAGATGGATGTCAGCTGTACAGTACAGCTGACTTCCACCGCTGATGACGCCGGATCAGCTCCTGACCCGGCGCCATCTTGCTGGCAGCTACGGAAGCCGATCAGGCTCCGCCGCCGGGCGGATCTTGACCGGCTTCGGTGCTAGGCAGACCGGGAGGCCAGTATTAGGCCTCCGGTTGCTATTGTAGCCACCGGAACCCCGGCAATTTCATTGCTGGGGTTCCGATGAGCTGCAAACACCTTAAGTGCAGCGATCGCGTTTGAACGCTGCACTTAAGGGGTTAATGGCGGGGATAGAAGCTAATTTCGGTCCCCGCCGTTACAGCCGGATGTCAGCTGTAAGATACAGCTGAGATCCGGTGATGGAAGGCACCGGCTCAGCTTCTGAGCCGGCCCCAAACATTCGGCGTATGGGTACGTCAAGATGCGGGAAGTCAATGCTTTCCATGACGTACCTATACGGCAAATGTCGGGAAGGGGTTAATCGAACCCACAAATGTAATGCTCCAGATTCTCAACTAGCTCAAAGGAAGGTCAGTTTTATAGCTCCTCTAAACAGCAAAACTGTTTACAGCGGTGCTAACATAATTGCACAAGGGTTTTCAAGTGTTCTCTAATCATCCATTAGCCTTCTAACACAGTTAGCAAACACAATGTACCATTAGAACACTGGAGTGATGGATGCTGGAAATGGGCCTCTATACACCTATGTAGATATTGCATTAAAAACCAGACGTTTGCAGCTAGAATAGTCATTTAGCACATTAACAATGTATAGAGTGTATTTCTGATTAATTTAATGTAATCTTCATTAAAAAAAACTGTGCTTTTCTTGCAAAAATAAGGAAATTTCTAAGTGACCCTAAACTTTTGAACGGTAGTGTATGTATGTATGTATGTATGTATGTATATATGTGCATGCATGTTTGCATGTATGTTGGCATGTATGTATATATGTGCATGTTTGTATGTATATTTGCATGTATATATTTGCATGTATGTATGTATGTATGTATGTATGTTGGCATGTATGTATGTTTGCATGTATGTATGTTGCCATTTATATATGTTGGCATGTGCATATGTATATATGTGCATGTATGTATGTTTGCATGTATTTCTTTTTGAATGTATGTTTGTATGTATGTTTATATGTATGTGCATGTTTGTAATTATGTTTGCATGTATTTATGTTTGCATGTACATATTTGCATGTATGTATGTATGTATGTATGTTTGTATGTATGTTTGCATGTATGTTTGCATGTATGTATGCTGGCATGTATGTATGTATGTATGTATGTATATATGTGCATGCATGTATGTTTGCATGTTTTTATTTGTGCATGTATGTTTGCATGTATGTTTATATATATGTGCATGTATGTAATTATGTTTGCATGTATTTATGTTTGCATGTATATTTGTGCATGCTTGTATATATGTATGTATGTATCTTTGCATGTTTGTTTGTATGTATGTATGTTTTCATGTGTGTGTGTATGCATGTATGTATGTATTATAGTTTGCATGTATATATGTATATATGTGTGTATGTTTGCATGTATGTATATTTGCATGTATATATGTGCATGCTTGTATATATGTATGTATGTATGTTTGTATATATGTATGTATGTATGTTTGCATGTATGTTTGTTTGTATATATGTCTGTATGGCCATGTATGATACTGTGTGTTGGCGCCCTGTATCTAAGTCAACTTCGCGGCAGGCTTCTATACATGGTATAACAGTCAGTATCACACATTAAACTGAATCTAAGCATACGACATGTTTTATTTCATTTTTATTTTTTTTCCAGGTTTTGTGTTTGGACTACGTCGGTTTCGAGGACTACTTAGATGACGTTTTTTTTTCTACAATAAAATGGTTAATGAGGGTTGTGTTGGGGGTGCTTTATTTCAATAAAATATTGTATCTATATCTTTGTCTTTTCTTTTCAAATTTTATTACTACCACATTAGTAATGGCCGCTGTCTGAGTGACAACATCCATTACTAAGGTGAGGCTTAGTGTTAGCCGGTGCAGAGGCTAACACTAACCACCATTATTACCCCGGTACCCACCACCACCAGCGGTGCCGGGAAGAGCCAGGTACGATCCAGTACCCGACCATCTGTTGTGATGGTCGGGCTCTGGGGCGGCCGCAGGCTGGTATTATGAGGCTGGGAAGGGCCAAAAACAGTGGACCTTCCCACCCTTGTAATGCTAGGCTGCTGCTGTGTTGTATCTGGCTGGTTATAAAAGTGGGGGGGACCCCACATCATTTTTTGTAATAATTTTTTTTTTTAAATTTTAAAAAAAAAAGACATGGGGTTCCACCCAATTTATCATAACCAGCCACATACAACACAGTGTTATTAGCCATAGCTAAATTTATCAACTTGGGAATAACTCTTTAAACTCTGTGGACAGGTCAGGATCCTGTTTCTTTTAAATGCTGCTGGGGAACCCGCTCGATCCACTATATAAGGCTGCGCTACAGTGCAGCATTTAAAATAAACAGGATCCTGACCTGTCCATAGGATCATGGGAAGGTGTTATTGAAGACAGGAGTGGAGGAGAGGTACAACTGAGCTACTGAGCTACTGAGGTACTGGATCATACCAAGCTCTTCCCGGCACCCCTGGTGGTGGTGGGTACCGGGGTAATAATGGGTGGTTAGTGCTAGCCTCTGCATCGGCTAACACTAAGTACCGCCTTAATAATGGAAGCTGTCAATCAGCCAACTGCCATTATCTAGGCACTAATAAAGTTTAAAAAAAACCACAAAGACAAAATGGACAAAACCAGTGGCCCTTCCCACCCATGTAATGCCAGACTGCTGCGGCCTTGTATATGGCTGGTTATTAAAAATGTGGGGGACCCGTCTATTGTTAAATTTGATAAATTAAAAAAAAAAAAACGATGTGGGGGTCTCCCCAATTTTTATAACCAGCCCGATACAACACAGCAGCAGCAGCCTAGCATTACAAGGGTGGGAAGGTCCACTGTTTTTGGCCCTTCCCAGCCTCATAATACCAGCCTACGGCCGCCCCAGTACCCGACCATCACAACAGATGGTCGGGTACTGGATCATACCAAGCTCTTCCCGGCACCCCTGGTGGTGGTGGGTACCGGGGTAATAATGGGTGGTTAGTGCTAGCCTCTGCATCGGCTAACACTAAGTACCGCCTTAATAATGGAAGCTGTCAATCAGCCAACTGCCATTATCTAGGCACTAATAAAGTTTAAAAAAAACCACAAAGACAATTATTTTTCATTGAAATAAGAAATCCCCAACAAAACCCTCGTTAACCATTTTATTAAAATTTGAAAAAACGTAGATCTACGCAGTAGTCCAACGAATCGAAGATGTAGTCCAATCGGTACATCAAAATCTGCAACAACATAAAAAAACAGTTATCAATGTGAACAATACCAATACTTCTACTCACCTACACACATATATACACACACACACAAACAAACAACCATACACAAACATACACATATATACACAAACACAACAAGATATACACACACACACACACACACACACATACACAAACTCACACATATACACAAAAACACACACGCACACACACATATACACAAACACATATACACAGTTATACACAAACACAACAAGATATACACAAACACACACACACACACACATAAAGAGACAAACACACACACACACACATATACACACACATATACACGAACTAACACATATACACAAACACATATACAAACAAAAACACACATACCCAAACACACACATATACACAAACACACACATATACACAAACATACACATGTACACAAACACACATATACACAAACACATGTACACAAACAGGACCCATATATACACAAACACACACATATACACACACAAACACACACACACACACACAAACATATACACAAACACATATACACAAACACACCCATATATACACAAACACACACACATAGACACACAAACACACACATACACAAACACACACATATACAAAAACACACACACACACACAAACATCTACACACAGACATATACACAAATACACCCATATATACACACACATATACACAAACATATACACAAACACATATACACAAACACACCCATATATACACAAACACACATAAAAACACACACACACATATACACAAACACATATAAAAACAAAAACAGACAAAGACAAATACCCAAACACACATATATACACAAACACACACATACACAAACACACACATATATATACATACCGTGCGACTGGTGTCTCGCCTGGTGTCTCGCCTGGTGTCTCGCCGTGCATCTACGGCGCATGCGCCGAGATGCGCGTTCACAAGATAAATAACATCCTCTCCTCAGGAAGGAGAGGATGTCATTACGCATGCGCGACCACTTCTAAAGGTAAATAGCGGTGGCCGGGAACCTAGACAACGCGCAAGATACAAAGAGGGACCGACCTGGACTTCAATCAAGAATCGCAGGAAAACTACATCGCTGGGCGACGGACAGGTAATTAGAAAACTTCTTATTTTTACATGGGGGAGCTTCATAGCTAAATTTATCAACTTGGGAATAACTCTTTAAACTCTGTGGACAGGTCAGGATCCTGTTTCTTTTAAATGCTGCTGGGGAACCCGCTCGATCCACTATATAAGGCTGCGCTACAGTGCAGCATTTAAAATAAACAGGATCCTGACCTGTCCATAGGATCATGGGAAGGTGTTATTGAAGACAGGAGTGGAGGAGAGGTACAACTGAGCTACTGAGCTACTGAGGTACTGGATCATACCAAGCTCTTCCCGGCACCCCTGGTGGTGGTGGGTACCGGGGTAATAATGGGTGGTTAGTGCTAGCCTCTGCATCGGCTAACACTAAGTACCGCCTTAATAATGGAAGCTGTCAATCAGCCAACTGCCATTATCTAGGCACTAATAAAGTTTAAAAAAAACCACAAAGACAAAATGGACAAAACCAGTGGCCCTTCCCACCCATGTAATGCCAGACTGCCTTGTATATGGCTGGTTATTAAAAATGTGGGGGACCCGTCTATTGTTAAATTTGATAAATTAAAAAAAAAAAAACGATGTGGGGGTCTCCCCAATTTTTATAACCAGCCCGATACAACACAGCAGCAGCAGCCTAGCATTACAAGGGTGGGAAGGTCCACTGTTTTTGGCCCTTCCCAGCCTCATAATACCAGCCTACGGCCGCCCCAGTACCCGACCATCACAACAGATGGTCGGGTACTGGATCATACCAAGCTCTTCCCGGCACCCCTGGTGGTGGTGGGTACCGGGGTAATAATGGGTGGTTAGTGCTAGCCTCTGCATCGGCTAACACTAAGTACCACCTTAATAATGGAAGCTGTCAATCAGCCAACTGCCATTATCTAGGCACTAATAAAGTTTAAAAAAAACCACAAAGACAATTATTTTTCATTGAAATAAGAAATCCCCAACAAAACCCTCGTTAACCATTTTATTAAAATTTGAAAAAACGTAGATCTACGCAGTAGTCCAACGAATCGAAGATGTAGTCCAATCGGTACATCAAAATCTGCAACAACATAAAAAAACAGTTATCAATGTGAACAATACCAATACTTCTACTCACCTACACACATATATACACACACACACAAACAAACAACCATACACAAACATACACATATATACACAAACACAACAAGATATACACACACACACACACACACACACACATACACAAACTCACACATATACACAAAAACACACACGCACACACACATATACACAAACACATATACACAGTTATACACAAACACAACAAGATATACACAAACACACACACACACACACACACACATAAAGAGACAAACACACACACACACACATATACACACACATATACACGAACTAACACATATACACAAACACATATACAAACAAAAACACACATACCCAAACACACACATATACACAAACACACACATATACACAAACATACACATGTACACAAACACACATATACACAAACACATGTACACAAACAGACCCATATATACACAAACACACACATATACACACACAAACACACACACACACACACAAACATATACACAAACACATATACACAAACACACCCATATATACACAAACACACACACATAGACACACAAACACACACATACACAAACACACACATATACAAAAACACACACACACACACAAACATCTACACACAGACATATACACAAATACACCCATATATACACACACATATACACAAACATATACACAAACACATATACACAAACACACCCATATATACACAAACACACATAAAAACACACACACATATACACAAACACATATAAAAACAAAAACAGACAAAGACAAATACCCAAACACACATATATACACAAACACACACATACACAAACACACACAGTGGCGTAACTACCGCCGTAGCAGCAGTAGCGGCTGCTACGGGGCCTGCGGCATGAGGGGGCCCGTGTCGCCCGCTGGCACGGACCCCCACCATGGCCCGAGGCTCCGCTAGCAGCCGCTATGGCTGCTACAGCGGGACGCCACTGAACAGTACGGCAGAGCAGGGAGGTATCTCCCTGCTCTGCCATTAAGCAAAAGACATGTATCCCCTATCCACAGGATAGGGGATACATGTATGATCATTGGCAGCGATAGGGAGAACGGGGGACTGAAAGTCCCCTGAAGTTCTCCATCACAAACCTCGGACATCCGGGGTCTGTGTGCATGCGTGCGCTTGTGCGCATGCGTGACCAGCGCTCCATTCATTTCTACAGAGCTGCGCAGACGCCGGAAGTCAGAGGTTAGTCATGGAGAACTTCAGGGGGACTTTCGGTCCCCCGTTCTCCCTATCGCTGCCAGCGATCACACATGTATCCCCTATCCTGTGAATATCCTGTGGATAGGGGATACATGTCTTTTATTAGGACACACTGTAGGTCGCATTTTTTTTGGAGGGGGGATGCTGTATGGCGTTCCCTACAGGGGGGGGGGCTGTATGGCGTTCCCTACAGGGGGGGGACACTGTATGGCGTTCCCTACAGGGGGGGGGACACTGTATGGCGTTCCCTACAGGGGGGACGACGCTGTATGGCGTTCCCTACAGGGGGGGGCTTTATGGCGTTCCCTACAGGGGGGGCTGTATGGCGTTCCCTACAGGGGGGGGGGCTGTATGGCGTTCCCTACGGGGGGGGGCTGTATGGCGTTCCCTACAGGGGGGGGCTGTATGGCGTTCCCTACAGGGGGGTCTGTATGGCGTTCCCTACAGGGGGGGCTGTATGGCGTTCTCTACAGACCCCCCTGTAGGGAACGCCATACAGACTCCCTGTAGGTAACGCCAGACAGCCCCCTCTGTAGGGAACGACATACAGCCCCCCCCCCCGTAGATAACGCCATACAGTCCCCCCTCTAGATAACGCCATACAGCCCCCTCTGTAGATAGCGCCATACAGTTCCCCCTGTAGATAGCGCCTTTCAGTCCCCCTGTAGATAGCGCCATACAGCCCCCCTGTAGATAGCGCCATACAGCCCCCCCTGTAGATAATGCCATACAGCCCCCCCCCCTGTAGGGAACGCCATACAGCCCCCCCTGTAGGGAACGCCATACAGTCCCCCCTGTAGGGAACGCCATACAGTCCCCCCGTAGATAACGCCATACAGTCCCCCCGTAGATAACGCCATACAGTCCCCCCGTAGATAACGCCATACAGTCCCCCCGTAGATAACGCCATACAGTCCCCCCATAGATAACGCCATACAGTCCCCCCGTAGATAACGCCATACAGTCCCCCCGTAGATAACGCCATACAGTCCCCCCGTAGATAACGCCATACAGTCCCCCCGTAGATAACGCCATACAGTCCCCCCGTAGATAACGCCATACAGTCCCCCCGTAGATAACCCCATACAGTCCCCCCGTAGATAACGCCATACAGTCCCCCCGTAGATAACGCCATACAGTCCCCCCGTAGATAACGCCATACAGTCCCCCCGTAGATAACGCCATACAGTCCCCCCGTAGATAACGCCATACAGTCCCCCCGTAGATAACGCCATACAGCCCCCTCTGTAGATATCTACAAAGGGCTGTATGGCGTTATCTACAGGGGGGCTGTATGGCGTTATCTACAGGGGGGCTGTATGGCGTTATCTACAGGGGGGCTGTATGGCGTTATCTACAGGGGGGCTGAATGGCGTTATCTACAGGGGGGCTGTATGGCGTTATCTACAGGGGGGCTGTATGGCGTTATCTACAGGGGGGTTGTATGGCGTTATCTACAGGGGGCTGTATGGCGTTATCTACAGGGGGGCTGTATGGCGTTATCTACAGGGGGGCTGTATGGCGTTATCTACAGGGGGGCTGTATGGCGTTATCTACAGGGGGCTGTATGGCGTTATCAAAAGGGGGGATTTGTAAAAAAGGCACTATCTACAAGGGGGGGGGGTTGTGTGACACCCAGGGGAGGGGGGGCCCCAGTCAAAAGTTTGCTATGGGGCCCAGTCTTTCCTAGTTACGCCCCTGAACACACACATATATATACATACCGTGCGACTGGTGTCTCGCCTGGTGTCTCGCCTGGTGTCTCGCCGTGCATCTACGGCGCATGCGCCGAGATGCGCGTTCACAAGATAAATAACATCCTCTCCTCAGGAAGGAGAGGATGTCATTACGCATGCGCGACCACTTCTAAAGGTAAATAGCGGTGGCCGGGAACCTAGACAACGCGCAAGATACAAAGAGGGACCGACCTGGACTTCAATCAAGAATCGCAGGAAAACTACATCGCTGGGCGACGGACAGGTAATTAGAAAACTTCTTATTTTTACATGGGGGAGCTTCATAGCTAAATTTATCAACTTGGGAATAACTCTTTAAACTCTGTGGACAGGTCAGGATCCTGTTTCTTTTAAATGCTGCTGGGGAACCCGCTCGATCCACTATATAAGGCTGCGCTACAGTGCAGCATTTAAAATAAACAGGATCCTGACCTGTCCATAGGATCATGGGAAGGTGTTATTGAAGACAGGAGTGGAGGAGAGGTACAACTGAGCTACTGAGCTACTGAGGTACTGGATCATACCAAGCTCTTCCCGGCACCCCTGGTGGTGGTGGGTACCGGGGTAATAATGGGTGGTTAGTGCTAGCCTCTGCATCGGCTAACACTAAGTACCGCCTTAATAATGGAAGCTGTCAATCAGCCAACTGCCATTATCTAGGCACTAATAAAGTTTAAAAAAAACCACAAAGACAAAATGGACAAAACCAGTGGCCCTTCCCACCCATGTAATGCCAGACTGCTGCGGCCTTGTATATGGCTGGTTATTAAAAATGTGGGGGACCCGTCTATTGTTAAATTTGATAAATTAAAAAAAAAAAAACGATGTGGGGGTCTCCCCAATTTTTATAACCAGCCCGATACAACACAGCAGCAGCAGCCTAGCATTACAAGGGTGGGAAGGTCCACTGTTTTTGGCCCTTCCCAGCCTCATAATACCAGCCTACGGCCGCCCCAGTACCCGACCATCACAACAGATGGTCGGGTACTGGATCATACCAAGCTCTTCCCGGCACCCCTGGTGGTGGTGGGTACCGGGGTAATAATGGGTGGTTAGTGCTAGCCTCTGCATCGGCTAACACTAAGTACCGCCTTAATAATGGAAGCTGTCAATCAGCCAACTGCCATTATCTAGGCACTAATAAAGTTTAAAAAAAACCACAAAGACAATTATTTTTCATTGAAATAAGAAATCCCCAACAAAACCCTCGTTAACCATTTTATTAAAATTTGAAAAAACGTAGATCTACGCAGTAGTCCAACGAATCGAAGATGTAGTCCAATCGGTACATCAAAATCTGCAACAACATAAAAAAACAGTTATCAATGTGAACAATACCAATACTTCTACTCACCTACACACATATATACACACACACACAAACAAACAACCATACACAAACATACACATATATACACAAACACAACAAGATATACACACACACACACACACACACACATACACAAACTCACACATATACACAAAAACACACACGCACACACACATATACACAAACACATATACACAGTTATACACAAACACAACAAGATATACACAAACACACACACACACACACACATAAAGAGACAAACACACACACACACACACATATACACACACATATACACGAACTAACACATATACACAAACACATATACAAACAAAAACACACATACCCAAACACACACATATACACAAACACACACATATACACAAACATACACATGTACACAAACACACATATACACAAACACATGTACACAAACAGACCCATATATACACAAACACACACATATACACACACAAACACACACACACACACAAACATATACACAAACACATATACACAAACACACCCATATATACACAAACACACACACATAGACACACAAACACACACATACACAAACACACACATATACAAAAACACACACACACACACAAACATCTACACACAGACATATACACAAATACACCCATATATACACACACATATACACAAACATATACACAAACACATATACACAAACACACCCATATATACACAAACACACATAAAAACACACACACATATACACAAACACATATAAAAACAAAAACAGACAAAGACAAATACCCAAACACACATATATACACAAACACACACATACACAAACACACACATATATATACATACCGTGCGACTGGTGTCTCGCCTGGTGTCTCGCCTGGTGTCTCGCCGTGCATCTACGGCGCATGCGCCGAGATGCGCGTTCACAAGATAAATAACATCCTCTCCTCAGGAAGGAGAGGATGTCATTACGCATGCGCGACCACTTCTAAAGGTAAATAGCGGTGGCCGGGAACCTAGACAACGCGCAAGATACAAAGAGGGACCGACCTGGACTTCAATCAAGAATCGCAGGAAAACTACATCGCTGGGCGACGGACAGGTAATTAGAAAACTTCTTATTTTTACATGGGGGAGCTTCATAGCTAAATTTATCAACTTGGGAATAACTCTTTAAACTCTGTGGACAGGTCAGGATCCTGTTTCTTTTAAATGCTGCTGGGGAACCCGCTCGATCCACTATATAAGGCTGCGCTACAGTGCAGCATTTAAAATAAACAGGATCCTGACCTGTCCATAGGATCATGGGAAGGTGTTATTGAAGACAGGAGTGGAGGAGAGGTACAACTGAGCTACTGAGCTACTGAGGTACTGGATCATACCAAGCTCTTCCCGGCACCCCTGGTGGTGGTGGGTACCGGGGTAATAATGGGTGGTTAGTGCTAGCCTCTGCATCGGCTAACACTAAGTACCGCCTTAATAATGGAAGCTGTCAATCAGCCAACTGCCATTATCTAGGCACTAATAAAGTTTAAAAAAAACCACAAAGACAAAATGGACAAAACCAGTGGCCCTTCCCACCCATGTAATGCCAGACTGCTGCGGCCTTGTATATGGCTGGTTATTAAAAATGTGGGGGACCCGTCTATTGTTAAATTTGATAAATTAAAAAAAAAAAAACGATGTGGGGGTCTCCCCAATTTTTATAACCAGCCCGATACAACACAGCAGCAGCAGCCTAGCATTACAAGGGTGGGAAGGTCCACTGTTTTTGGCCCTTCCCAGCCTCATAATACCAGCCTACGGCCGCCCCAGTACCCGACCATCACAACAGATGGTCGGGTACTGGATCATACCAAGCTCTTCCCGGCACCCCTGGTGGTGGTGGGTACCGGGGTAATAATGGGTGGTTAGTGCTAGCCTCTGCATCGGCTAACACTAAGTACCGCCTTAATAATGGAAGCTGTCAATCAGCCAACTGCCATTATCTAGGCACTAATAAAGTTTAAAAAAAACCACAAAGACAATTATTTTTCATTGAAATAAGAAATCCCCAACAAAACCCTCGTTAACCATTTTATTAAAATTTGAAAAAACGTAGATCTACGCAGTAGTCCAACGAATCGAAGATGTAGTCCAATCGGTACATCAAAATCTGCAACAACATAAAAAAACAGTTATCAATGTGAACAATACCAATACTTCTACTCACCTACACACATATATACACACACACACAAACAAACAACCATACACAAACATACACATATATACACAAACACAACAAGATATACACACACACACACACACACACACACACATACACAAACTCACACATATACACAAAAACACACACGCACACACACATATACACAAACACATATACACAGTTATACACAAACACAACAAGATATACACAAACACACACACACACACATAAAGAGACAAACACACACACACACACATATACACACACATATACACGAACTAACACATATACACAAACACATATACAAACAAAAACACACATACCCAAACACACACATATACACAAACACACACATATACACAAACATACACATGTACACAAACACACATATACACAAACACATGTACACAAACAGACCCATATATACACAAACACACACATATACACACACAAACACACACACACACACACAAACATATACACAAACACATATACACAAACACACCCATATATACACAAACACACACACATAGACACACAAACACACACATACACAAACACACACATATACAAAAACACACACACACACACAAACATCTACACACAGACATATACACAAATACACCCATATATACACACACATATACACAAACATATACACAAACACATATACACAAACACACCCATATATACACAAACACACATAAAAACACACACACATATACACAAACACATATAAAAACAAAAACAGACAAAGACAAATACCCAAACACACATATATACACAAACACACACATACACAAACACACACATATATATACATACCGTGCGACTGGTGTCTCGCCTGGTGTCTCGCCTGGTGTCTCGCCGTGCATCTACGGCGCATGCGCCGAGATGCGCGTTCACAAGATAAATAACATCCTCTCCTCAGGAAGGAGAGGATGTCATTACGCATGCGCGACCACTTCTAAAGGTAAATAGCGGTGGCCGGGAACCTAGACAACGCGCAAGATACAAAGAGGGACCGACCTGGACTTCAATCAAGAATCGCAGGAAAACTACATCGCTGGGCGACGGACAGGTAATTAGAAAACTTCTTATTTTTACATGGGGGAGCTTCATAGCTAAATTTATCAACTTGGGAATAACTCTTTAAACTCTGTGGACAGGTCAGGATCCTGTTTCTTTTAAATGCTGCTGGGGAACCCGCTCGATCCACTATATAAGGCTGCGCTACAGTGCAGCATTTAAAATAAACAGGATCCTGACCTGTCCATAGGATCATGGGAAGGTGTTATTGAAGACAGGAGTGGAGGAGAGGTACAACTGAGCTACGTAATGGTAAGAGCAGAGTTCACAGCAGCACTGAATCTGCACGCTCATCTTCTGAAATACTCTGTGCTGCCTTAAACTCTATGGACAGGTCAGGATCCTGTTTATTTTAAATGCTGCACTGTAGCGCAGCCTTATATAGTGGATCGAGCGGGTTCCCCAGCAGCATTTAAAAGAAACAGGATCCTGACCTGTCCACAGAGTTTAAGGCAGCACAGAGTATTTAAGGAGATGAGCACGGCCGGGCACGGCCGGCCACGGGCAGCCGGTCGTTTTTCCGAGCCGTGCTCCCATTATAAAATATATTATGCCCCATGCACACGACCGTGCCCACAATCACGAAACGAGATTGCGGGCACGGCCGGCCGCCGACTGACAGCCGCATTTTCGGGCCACCCTCCCATACAAAGTATGGGAGCACGGCCCGCAAAATGCAAAAGAACGGACATGTTCCATAATTCCCGGAACATTTCCACGGCACGGACATGGTGTCCGCGTTCAATGAAAGTGAATGGGTCCGTTTTTGCAGTATAGGAGCACGGCCCGTAAAATAAAAAAAATAGAACATGTTCTATCTTTTTAACGGCACCGGCACCTTCCCGTGAGAAAACGGGAAGGTACCCGTGGCTAATAGAAGTCTATGGGCCCGCTATTTCGGGTCGTAATTACGACCCGTAATAACGGGTGTTTTTATGGTCGTGTGCATGAGGTCCCGTAATGACCGGTGGCTACATGTGTGCACCCGTCATTACGGCAGCGTTGCTAGGCGACGTCAGTAAATAGTCACTGTCCAGGGTGCTGAAAGAGTTAACTGATCATCAGTAACTGTTTCAGCACCCTGGACAGTGAATTCCGATAAGAATATACATCAACCTGTAAAAAAAGGCCTCTGCAGCCAATCACAGGCTGCCACGTCAGAAAAGAAGGTCGGACTGGAGGAAGAAGAGGGACTCGTCACCAAGACAACAACCAGGTACGTATGAAATGCTTTTTATTTGATTTTTAATCAGCAGCCTCTTTTCTCTATCAGTGATTGATAGAGACAAGTGGCTGCCGATTTGTATAATATTTTTGACCGGGTTCGGTCAAAACGAGTTTGGCCGAACCCGGTGAAGTTCGGATTTGCTGCGAACCAAACTTTTCCCGAAGTTCGGACCGAAACCGGGTTCGGTTGTCCAGGTTCGCTCATCTCTAGTCATTAGCATAAAGGTAAAATAGGTCATAACTCTGTTAAAAATTATAGTTTTTCGAAATAAAAAACAATTCTGTAATCTACATTACAACGCTGATCACATTATGTAGAAGATAGGGCATTTATAGTGTGGTGACAGAGCCTTTTTAACAGTCCCTGTAATGATGGGGGTAGGGAAACGGACAAGTGAGCCCTAATCTACCCGCCACTCTGTCCCTGCCTACTTGCAATGACCCGCCCTAGGCGACGGGGTACAACTGGGCGGCGGTACCTACGCTCAGTAAGTGCACGAGACAAACAGACAAGGGTACACAAAGCTAAGGGAAAAGGGGCAGTTGCCCACGGCAACACCGTGAGCAACAAGAGTGGTGAACGAGCCGAGTCAAACCAGGAGAGAACGAGGTACCAAACGCAGAGCAGGAGAGTAGTCAGTAAGCCAGAGTCAGTATGGAGCAGGATCAAATAGTTAGAAACTGTAGCTGGGCCAGGAAACCACACGAGAAGAATCACAAGCAAAGGAGGAACAGGAAAGGCAGGTATAAATAGACAGAGGGCGGGAGCTAGCTCTGTCTGGCCAGGCTGCGATAGGCTCTCCCACTCCTAAGCCTGCCATCCTGAGTGGTGGAAGATGGAGTCAGTCTCAGAGACATAGACTCAGGTGCAGACTGATTACCTATGGGCGTATACACAGAAGTTGTGCCTGGCAGATCCTTTACAGTCCCTTTAAACGCTCACTGCTATGGAAAGAGATTCAAAAGCAGAAATGTGAGATCTGTTGTGTCCAAGAAACCCATCTAATGCAATCTGACTCAGTGAGAGTACACAATCGTAACTTCCCATATTCTTTGCTCATACTTCTACTTAAAGGAGAAGTGTCCTTATTGCCTTCAAAAATACTAATAATTAATTACTGACCCAGAAGGGAGATTCCTGATAGTAACATGTCACATCAATAATGCACCGTTTACTGTGTTCTCACTGTACATGTGCATCAATCTAGTTTTATTAAATTAACCATTGATATGGCTGCCAATCTAAAGCACGGCTCATTGTTTGGTGATGATTTTTTTTTTTTTCAATCTTCATTTTTATTGAAAGATTTTATACAATACAGAAAATAAACATAAAGGACCAAGGTCCAGTTGAACATTACAACAATCAGCTCTACAGAACATAAAACACAAAATTACTGTCTGTGTTAGATTGAAACTCCATACAAGTAATATGTATCTCAAATTATCTATTAACCCCTTAAGGACGCAGGCTTGTTTGGGCCTTAAGGCTCAGAGCCCATTTTTCAAATCTGACATATTTCACTTTATGTGGTAATAACGTCGGAATGCTTAAACCTATCCAAGCGATTCTGAGATTGTTTTCTCGTGACACATTGGGCTTTATGTTAGTGGTAACATTTGGACGATATATTCAGTGTTTATTGGTGAAAAATTGCAAAATTTAGAGAAAATGTATAAAAAATAGCATTTTTCAGAATTTAAATGTATCTGCTTGTAAAACACACGGTTATACCACCCAAAATAGTTACTAGTTCACATTTCCCATATGTCTACTTTAAATTGGCATCGTTTTTTGAACATTCTTTTATTTTTCTTGGACGTTACAAGGCTTAGAACATAAACAGTAATTTCTCATATTTTTAAGAAAATTTCAAAAGCCTTTTTTTTAAGGTACCTGTTCAGTTCCGAAGTGGCTCTGAGGGGCCTATGTATTAGAAACCCCCAGAAAACACCCCATTTTGAAAACTATACCCCTCAGAGTATTCAAAACAGCTTTTAGAAAGTTTATTTAACCCTTCAGGCATTTCACAGAAATTAAAGCAAAGTAGAGGTGAAATTTGCAAATTAAATTTTTCTGCCAAAGCAGTAGAAATCCCACAAAAGTGACCCCATTTCGGAAACTACACCCCTCAAAGAATTAATTTATGGTTGTTGTTACCATTTTGACCCCACAGTTTTTACACAGCACGTATTTGAATTGGGCTGTGAAATTTAAAAAAATGTCATTTTTTTCCAATAAGTTGTCATTTTTGATAAAAATTTCTTATTTTCACAGGGAACAAAATACCCCATTTTGTTGCCCAATTTGTCCTGAGTGCAGCAATACCCCATTTGTGGCGATAAACTGCCGTTTGAGCCCATGGGTGGCCTCAGAAGGGATGGAGCACTGTGTGTTCTTTGGAGTGCAGATTTTGCAGGATTGATTTTCGGGTGCCATGTCGCATTTGCAGAGCCCCAGAGGTATCAAAGCAATGGAAACCCACCAGAAGTGACCCCATTTTGGAAACTACACCCCTCAAGGAATTAATTGATGGGTAATGTGACCATTTAGACCCCATGGTTTCTTCTCAGAACTTATTTGAATTGGGCTGGGAATTTTAAAAAAAAATATTTTTTTCCAATAATATGTAGTTTTAGCTCAAAATTTCTTATTTTTACAAGAAATAAAATACTTCATTTTGTTGCGCAATTTGTTCTGAGTGCAACAATACCCAATTTGTGGTGATAAACTGCCGTCTGGGCCAATGGGAGGGCTCAGAAGGAAAGGAGCGCTATTTGTTCTTTGGAGTCCAGATTTTGCTGGATTGGTTTTCGGGTGCCATGTCGCATTTGCAGAGCCCCAGAGGTATCAAAGCAATGGAAACCCATCAGAAGTGACCCCATTTTGGAAACTACACCCCTCAAGGAATTAACTTATTGGTGTTGTGACCATTTTTACCCCATAGTTTTTTCACATAACTTATTTGAATTGGGCTGGGAATTCAAACAAAATTTATTTTTTCCAATAATATGTAGTTTTGGCTGAACATTTCTTATTTTCACAAGAAATAAAATACCCCATTTTGTTGCCCAATCTGTCCTGCGTGCGGCAATGCCCAATTTGTGGTGATAAACTGACGTCTGGGCCCATGGGAGGGCTCAGAAGAAAAAGGACCACCATTTGGCCTACTGGGGATTTTCTGGTGCTAAGTCATGTATGCAGAAGCCCCTGAGGTACCAGTACAGTTGAAACCCCCAAGAAGTGACCCCGTTTTAAAAACTACACCCCTTAAGGCATTCATCTAGAGGTGTAGTGAGCATTTTTACCGGAGACATACACCCCATCAACTGTAATGTGGGTTCTCAGGGGTATTGCAATACCCTCAATGTGGCTGTTATCAGCTGCCTGGGCACACGGCAGGTCTCAGAAGGGAAAGATGAGGGGGATAAGATGTGCGGAGTGCATCAGGGTAACTAAAACTGGGGTAGATTAAAAATCAAGGGATGTATGATACATTTTGAAGCACTTTTTCATATGGAGCCTTAGTTTTTCGGGACACGTGTCACATTGATATATTGTTTCCTCCCTTATCCCCCTCTTATAGCAGACTTTGTACTTCTTTTGACTTTTTCCTTTCTTGCCAGTTTGGGGAACTTCTACTGGAAAGTGTTGCCCTAGTACGATGCGTGTGGCCCCGCTTCCAGAAGTACTGGGTGCCCCCCCTTCTTGGTCCCTAAAAATTAGTTTCTTGATAACCACCTCTTGAAATTCCAGGAAAGTTCCCATCTGGCCTGTACATCGACGTAGCACGTACACATTGTACAATGCCATCTGTATGATGTGCACGGCAAGCTTCTTATACCACACCACATGGCACTGTAGGGCTTATGGGCTTGATCTGACAAGTCCACCCCTCCCATGTACCTATTGTAGTCCAGGATGCAGTCTGGTTTGGGGGTGTCTGAATTGGTACCTCGTACAGGTACATGGGTACTGGTGTGGGCATGTATTGTTGTCAATACAAGGACATCTCTCTTGTCCTTGTACTTGACACACAATATGTTGCTGCTAGATTGTGCCCTGCTCTCACCCCTTCTGAGTGTTTGCCCAAGCAGAGTCTTAGGGAGGCCTCTCAGATTTCTTCTAGCAGTGCCGCATGCCGCAGGACTTCTGGAAGCGAGGCACTTGAAGAGTGGGACGCTGGTATAAAAATTATCGAAGTAGCGTTGGTAACCCTGGTCCAGCAGTGGGTGCACCATATCCCACACAATTTTAACTCCGAGTAAGGGGGGGGGGGCATTCTGGGGGCTGAGCACTGGTGTCCTTCCCTTCATATATCCTAAATTTGTGGGTATACCCTGATGCACAGCTTATACATCTTCACGCCATACCTTGCCCTCTTACTCGGCAGGTACTGGCGGAATTGAGGCCTCCCTTTAAAATGTACCAAGGACTCATCACTAGAAATACACGTCTCGGTGGGAAAACCGGGCACTGAAACGGTCTAATAGGGGTCTCCGTTTATACAAACGGTCAAAACTGGGGTCATTTTGGAGTAGGCAATGCTCATTAGGAGAAGCGAAGTATTGCCTCATTTTTTTTTTTTTTTTAGGTTCCAGTTCAATTCTGAAGTTGCTTTGAGGGGCCTATATATTAGACACCCCCATCAAACACCCCATTTTAGAAACCAGACCCCTCAAAGTATTCACCAGCATTTAGAAAGTTTATGAACTATTTAGGTGTTTCACAGGAATTTAGAGCAAAGTAGAGATGAAATTTACATATTTATTTTTGTCAGAAAATCTTTTTTATACCATTTTTTTCTAAAACACAAAAGGTTTTACCAGAGAAACGCAACTTAATACTTATTGCCCAGATTCTGCAGTTTAGTGAAATATCCCACATGTGGCCCTAGTGTGGTAATGGACTGAAGCACTGGCCTCCGAAGCAAAGGAGCGCCTAGTGGATTTTGAGGCCTGTTTTTTATTAGGCACCATGTCCGGTTTGAAGAGGTCTTGTGGTGCCAAAACAGTGGAAACACCCCAAAAGTTACCCCATTTTGGAAACTAGACACCTTGAGGAATCCATTGTAGTTTTCTTGGGGTGCATGCAGCTTTTTGATCAGTTTTTATTCTATTTTTAGGTGGCGTGGTGACTAAAAAACAGCAATTCTACTATTGTTTTTTTATTCTATTTTTTTTACAGCGTTCACCGTGCGCTATAAATGACACATTCACTTTATGCTAAGGGGCGATACGATTACGGCGATACCAGATGTTTATAGTTTTTTTTATGTCTTATGGCGTTTGAACAATAAAATATGTTTTGTAAAAAATCATTCACTTTTTGTGTTACCTTATTCTAAGAGCCAGAACGTTTTTATTTTTCTATCAATAAAGCCGTGCAAGGACTTATTTATTGCGTAACGAACTGTAGTTTCAATCATTACCATTTTTAGGTACATGCGACTTTTTGATCTCTTTTTATTCCATTATTTGGGAGGTGAAGTGACCAAACAATTATGATTGTGGTACGGTTTATTATTATTTTCTTTTACGGCGTTCACCGTACGGGATAAATAACAAAATAATTTTGTAGTTCAGGCCGTTACGGACGCGGCAATAGCAATTATGTATCGTTTATTTGTTTATTTATCTATTTTTATTAATAATAAAGGACTGATAGGGGAAAAAGGGGGATTTTTACTTTTATTACTTTTAAAACTTTTATTTTCTTATTTTTTCACATCTTTTTTTAAACTTTTTTTAAACTTTATTACTTTGTCCCACTAGGGGACTTGAGGGCAGGAGGCCCTGATCGCTATTCTAATACACTGCACTACATGCGTAGTGCAGTGTATCAGAGCTGTCAGCTACTCACTGACAGCAAGCATAGTGGGTCCTGACTTTGTCAGGCCCCACTAGGCTTCCGTCGATGGCATAGCCGGACGCCATTGTTTGGTGTCCGGTTGCCATAGTAACCATCGCCGGCCGCTATCGTGTAGCAGGCCGGCGATGGTAGCTTAACCCCTAAAAAGCCGCGATCTCTATTGAACGCGCCTTTTAAGGGGTTAATCAGCGGGGACACAGCGATCTGTCGCCGCTGTAGGAGCTGCGGCAGCTGCTGTACTAGACAGCAGCTGTCACAGCTCCTGTATGTGTCGGGAGGACAGCCGAAATGGCCGTTACTCCCGAGACGTAATATTCCGTCGCGACGGGAAAATTACGTCGCTGAGCGCGAAGGGGTTAAAAAACGAATTAGCATAAATCTGAAATTGCTTATAACTTGCTTAAAAATGATTGTTTTTCAAAATAAAAAACACTGTTGTTATCTACATTACAGCGCTGATCACATTATGTAGGAGATAGGGAACTTATAATGTGGTGACATAGCCTCTTTAATTATAATTTTCAATGTTGTTTGACCGTCATCCTTCCAATGTTGAGCGATTTTCAGTCTAGTTGTAATTAAGGAGTGTGATATGGTTGTGATATGATCATTAGGAAATAGTTCTAGGCTCAAACCTAATAACGCCAGGGCTGGGTCTGGTGGTATGTGAACCTTGCATAGTCTTGATAATAGTTTAAATACTCCAAGCCAAAGGGCATTGACTACAGGACATTCCCACCATAAATGGAGGCAAGTCCTATCTGGTGTCTTACATTTCCAGCAAATAGAAGAAAACCTAGCAAACATTTTTTGAAGTTTCACTGGGGTACAGTACCAATGATAACAATTTTTTCTAGAGTTCTCCAAATGTGAAAGACATTTTGAAGTTTTAATAATAGAGTTGAAGGATGATAACCATTGGTCTGCTGAAATTTTTCATTTCAGATCACGTTCCCATATTTCTTTTAGATGAAAAATTGGGTCGATCCTTTCCTGTTTTATCATCTGATAGCATCTTGAGATGCCTTTGTTACAAGGGTGGGGAGCCTGTAACCAAACATTGAAAAGACTAGGTACTACCGGAAGAGAAGGAGGAGATAAACCATGTAGCAGATGTCGGATTTGCAAAAATGTAAAGAATTCCGTGTGTGGAACATTATATGTGGTGTTTCGAAACTGAAAAGGTATTAAATGGCCATTTTCCAAAAGCATTCCTACTTTAAAAATACCCCTTTCTCGCCAAAGGGGGAGACGTAACCCAGGTATTGCCAATTCTAAGACCTCTAGTGGTTCCGAGTATAAGTCAAATTTGAAGAGATCATCTCTCTTAGAAATTAGATTCCAAACCAGAGAGATCACTCGTAAAGTTAAAAGAGGGGGATTGAAATTTGTTCTAAAAGTTGTGGAAGCAATTAAATGATGCCTTCAAAAGGCGCTTGTCTAGTTCAATTTCCACCCATATTTTGATCTATCTTTTGACCAGAGTAACCTCATTTGGTCCAGGATTACTGCTCTGTAATAGTGGAGAACAGATGGGTTAAATGTAAAATGTTGGACTCAACTCTGGGTCTCGTCTTACCCCAAATGAATTTTTGTACAATCAATTGAAGTTTGTTAAGATAAGCTACATGTAAGAAGATGGGAATGTTCCTGAATACAAACAAGATTTTTGGTAGAATAAGCATCTTAAACGTAGAGATCCTACCCAACCGTGAAATACACTGAGTTTCCAATTTTTTAATGTCTGTTTCGATATTATCTAGGAGGGCACCATAGTTGAGATCAAATAAATTGGAAATGGGGAAGGTGAGTTTTATTCCCATATAGGGGAGAAAGTTTTTAACCCAGGCAAAGCTGTACAAGTTAGATAGTTCTTTTTTAATGGCATGTTTCAATCCTAAATTAAGGATTCGAGATTTTGAGGTGTTAATTTTATAATAAGAGGCGGAGTTAAATTTATGTTTGATATCCATAACAAAGGGAAGAGAGGTTTTAGGGTTAGTTTGTAAAGGATCTGCCAGACACAGCTTCTGTGTCGACGCCCGTGTTTAATCAGTTTGCATCTGCTTCTAGGTCTGATAGAGTGACTCGATCTGCTACCACTCAGGCAGGTAGGCTGAGGAGTGGGAGAACCTATCACAGCCTGGCTAGACGGAGCTAGCTCTCGCCCTCGGTCTATTTATACCTTCATTCCCTGCTCTTCCTTTGCCTGTGATTCTGTCTGGTTTCCTGGCTCTGCTGTTTCTGCTAGTACTATTGACCTCTGCTTTAAATTGACCCTGGCTTTACTGACCACTCTCCTGCTCTGCGTTTGGTACCTCGTACACTCCTGGTTTGACTCGGCTCGTTCACTACTCCTGTTGCTCACGGTGTTGCCGTGTGCAACTGCCCCATTTCCCTTAGCTTCTGTGTACCCTTGTCTGTTTGTCTGTCGTACACATATTGAGTATAGGGACTGTCACCCAGTTGTACGCCGTCGCCTAGGACGGACCGTGCAAGTAGGCAGAGACTGAGTGGCGGGAAGATTAGGGCTCCCCTGTCTGTCTCCCTACCCCGACATTACATAGTTAAGGCTATTAATACATCATCTGCAAAGAGACCTATGCGATGTTCGTAAGTTCCAACTGATATCCCCGATATAGTCTCAGATTTTCTAATGTGTTCCGCAAAGGATTCCATCACCATTGCGACTATTAATGGTGACATTGGGCAACCCTGCCTTGTGCCTATATGTTGAAAGGTGATGATAGGAAACCTGAGGTATAGACTGAAGCACTGGGATTAGAATATAAAGACATAACTGCAGATAGGAATAAACCATCAAGGCCAACATTTTCAAAGTAGATTCCAAGCAACCCCAGTGGACCCTTTCGAACGCCTTCTCCGCATCCAAAGAGAGAAGCAGAGAAGGGGTCCGAGATGTCTCCACAGTTTCAATAATGTCTAAAAATCTCATTGTTCTTGCAACTTTTTGTCATGACTTGCTAATTTTAGAAATAGGCCTCTGACTTAAGCTTTGTGAGTGCACCAAACTGTGGAGTCAGAAGTTTAATTATTGTCGTTGAGTTCGAAACATTCCGATATCTCTTTATTTGAGATTGAAACTCTGCCTTGTTAAGAGAGACTTATTTAATGCATACGTGCTACGTTGCTGTGCAGGCCAGACGGGAACTTTCCTGGAATATCAAGAGGAGGTTATCAAGAACCTAATCTTTAAGGACCAGGAAGGGGGGGGGGGGCACCCAGTACTTCTGGAAGCGAGGCCACACACATCATACAAGGGCAACACTTTCCAGGAGAAGTTCCCCAAACTGGCAAGAAGGGTAAAAAGTCAAAAGAGGTGCAAAGTCTGCTATAAACACAATATATCAATGTGACATGTGTCCCGAAAAACCAGAGCTCTGTATGAAAGAGTGTTTTAAAATTTATCATACATCCCTTGGTTTATCATTTACCCCAATTTTACTTACCCTGATGCACTCCGCACAGCTTATCCGCCTCATCTTTCCCTTCTGAGCCCTGCTATGTGCCCAGGCAGCTGATAACAGCCACATGTAGGGTATTGCCGTACCCGTGAGAACCAACATTACAGTTTATGGGGTATATGTCTCCGGTCAAAATGCTCACTACACCTCTAGATGAATGCCTTAAGGGTGTAGTTTTTAAAACGGGGTCACTTCTTGTGGGTTTTAATTGTATTGGTACCTCAGGGGCTTCTGCATACATGACTTCGCACCAGAAAATCCCCAGGAGGCCAAATGATGGTCCTTTCGTTCTGAGTCCTCCCATGGGCCCAAATGGCAGTTTATCACCACAAATGGGGTATTGCTGCACTCAGGAAAAATTGCGCAACAGAATGGGGTATTTTATTTCTTGTGAAAATAAGAAATTTTCAGCCAAAACGACATATTATTGGAAAAAATAATTTTGTTTTAATTCCCAGCCCAATTCAAATAAGTTCTGTGAAAAAACTGTGGGGTCAAAATGGTCACACAACCCATAAATGAATTCCTTGAGGGGTGTAGTTTCCAAAATGGGGTCACTTCTGGTGGGTTTCCATTGTTTTTATACCTCTGGGGCTCTGCAAATGCGACATGGCACCTGAAAACCAATCCAGCAAAATCTGCACTCCAAAGAACACACAGCGCTCCTTCCCTTCTGAGGCCTCCCATGGGCCCAAATGGCAGTTTATCGCCACAAATGGGGTATTGCTGCACTCAGGAGAAATTGGGCAACAAAACGGGGTATTTTGTTCCCTGTGAAAATAAGAAACTTTGATAAAAAATGACATCTTATTGGAAAAAATGCATTTTTTTTCATTTCACAGCCCAATTCAAATAGGTGCTGTGAAAAAACTGTGCGGTCAAAATTGTAACAACAACCATATTTTAATTCCTTCAGGGGTGTAGTTTCCAAAATGGGGTCACTTCTGGTGGGTTTCCATTGCTTTGATACCTCTGGGGCTCTGCAAATGTGACATGGCACCCGAAAACCAATCCAGCTAAATCTGGACTCCAACAAACACATAGCGCTCCTTTTCTTCTGAGCCCTCCCATGGGTCCAAACGGCAGTTTATCACCACAAATGGGGTATTGCCGCACTAAGGACAAATTGGGCAAGAAAATGGTTTATTTTGTTCCCTGTGAAAATAAGAAATTTTGATCACAAATGACATCTTATTGGAAAAAATTAATTTTTTTTAATTTCACAGCCCAATTAGAATAGGTGCTGTGAAAAAACTGTGTGGTCAAAATGGTAACAACAACCATAAATGAGGGGTGCAGTTTCCAAAATGGGGTCAGTATTGGGGGATTCCTACTGTTTTGGCACCTCAACACCTCTTCAAACCTGGCATGCTGCCTAAAATATATTCTAATAAAAAAGAGTCCTCAAAATGCACTAGGTGCTTCTTTGCTTCTAGGGCTTGTGTTTTAGTCCACGAGCGCACTAGTGCCACATGTGGGACATTTCTAAAAACTGCAGAATCTGGACAATACATATTTAGTAGTATTTCTCTGGTAAAACCTTCTGTATTACAGAAAAAAAAATTAATAAAATCGAAATTCAGCAAGAAAAATGACATTTGCAAATTTCAACTCCACTTTGCTTTAATTCTTGTAAAAAGCCTGAAGGGTTAAAAAACTTTCTAAATGCTGTTTTAAATACTTTGTGGGGTCTTGTTTTTAAAATGGTTTTTTTTATCAGGGTTTCTAATACATAGGCTCCTCAAAGCCACTTCAGAACTGAACAGGTACCTTAAAAAAAAAGCTTTTGACATTTTCTTAAAAATATGAGAAATTACTGTTTATGTTCTAAGCCTTGTAACGTCCAAGAAAAAGAAAAGAATGTTCAAAAAACGATGGCAATCTAAAGTAGACATATGGGAAATGTGGTTATACACAAGAGAGAGAAAGAAGCATGAAAGCCATTTGATAAAAAAAGTGAAAAAACTTTATTAAACATGTTTACATACACAGAAAAAGTTAATTTAAAAAGGTACAAATGGACAGAGAGACTCTATATAATTTATAGAGTCTCTCTGTCCATTTGTACATTTTTAAATTAACTTTTTCTGTGTATGTAAACATGTTTAATAAAGTTTTTTCACTTTTTTATCAAATGGCTTTCATGCTCCTTTCTCTCTCTTGTGTATAACTGCTTATATAGGAGTTCCCTTAATACTAGTTAGGTAGTATGCTTTGCATTAATAGCATCTAAGCCTTTATTGCTTATTGCAATAGGAGTCTTTTTGTGTATAATATGGGAAATGTGAACTAGTAACTATTTTTGGGTGGTATAACCGTCTGTTTTACAAGCAGATGCATTTCAATTCTGAAAAATGCTATTTTTTATAAATTTTCTCTACATTTTGCAATTTTACCCCAATAAACACTGAATATATTGACCAATTTTTACCACGAACATGAAGCCCAATGTGTCACGAGAAAACAATCTCAGAATCGCTTGGATAGGTTTAAGCATTCCGACGTTATTACCACATAAAGTGAAATATGTCAGATTTGAAAAATGGGCTCTGAGCCTTAAGGCCAAAACTTGGCTGTGTCCTTAAGGGGTTAATAGACAACTCGGCGTGTTTTTACCTTTTGACCAACTGGGCGTTGTAAAGAGAAGTGTATGACGCTGATCAATCGGCATCATACAATTCTCTCCATTCATCTCCATTTGTACTCAGTACAGCATGATCTCGCGAGATCATGCTGTGCTGAGTACAAAAAGACATGAATGGAGAGAAGTGTATGACGCTGATTGGTCAGCGTCATACACTTCTCTTTACAATGCCCAGTTGGTCAAAAGGTAAAAACACGCCCAGTTGTCCATAAAGAAAAATAAAAACACAGTTGTTATCTACATTACAGCGCCGATCAGATTATGTAGGAGATAGGGCACTTATAATGTGGTGACAGAGACTCTTTAACCCCTTAAGGACACAGCCTGTTTTCGCCTTATGGACCAGGCCATTTTTTCAAAACTGACATGTGTCACTTCATCTTTT
This sequence comes from Rhinoderma darwinii, assembly GCF_050947455.1. Lineage (NCBI taxonomy): Eukaryota > Metazoa > Chordata > Amphibia > Anura > Rhinodermatidae > Rhinoderma > Rhinoderma darwinii. The sequence goes on along the minus strand of NC_134691.1, from coordinate 44,459,771 downwards.
AATAACTCCGGAATGCTTTCACCTATCCAAGCGATTCTGAGATTGTTTTCTCGTGACACATTGGACTTTAAGTTATTAGCAAAATTTGGTCGATACATTCAGTGTTTACTTGTAAAAAAAAACACCAAAATTTTGAGAAAATGTGTAAAATATTTTCTAAATTTAAATGTATCTGCTTGTAAGAACATTCTTTTCTTTTTCAAGGACGTTACAAGGCTTAGAACTTTAGCAGCAATTCCTCACAATTTCAATACAATTTCAAAAGGCTATTTTTTTTAGGGACAAGTTCAGTTCTAAAGTGACTTTGAGGGCCTTATATATTAGAAAGTCCCCATAAATCACCCCATTTTAAAACCCTAACCCCTCAAAGTATTAAAAACAGATTTTAGAAAGTTTCCTAACCCTTTAGATGCTTCACAGGAATTACCGCAATGTAGAGGTGAAATTTACAAATTTCATTTTTTTTTGCAGAGAATCAGTTTTACTCCATTTTTTTTCAATAGCACAGAAGGTTTTACCAGAGAAACGTTACGCAATATTTATTGCCCAGGTTCTGCAGTTTTTAGAAATATCTCTTATGTGACCCTAGAGTGGTAATGGACTGAAACACAGGCCTCAGAAGCAAAGGAGCACTTAGTGGATTTAGGGGGCCTCCTTTTTATTAGAATATATTTTAGGCACCATGTCAGGTTTGAAGAGGTCTTGTGGTGCCAAAACAGTAGAAACCTCCCAAAAGTGACCCCATATAGGAAGCTACACCCCTCAAGGAAATTATCTAGGGGTATAGTGAGCATTTTGACCCCACAGGTTTTTTGCAGAAATGATTGAAAATAGGCAGTGAAAATGAAAATCTACATTTTTTCCAATAAAATGTGGGTTTAGCTAATTGTTTTTCACTTCTGCAAGAACTAAAGCAGAAAAATCACCACAACGTTTGTAGATCAGTTTCTCCTGAGTAAAAGAAAAAAACAATATGTGGTAATAAACTGCTGTATGGACCCACGGCAGGGCTCAGAAGGGAAGGAGCACCATTTGGCTTTTGGAGCTCAACTTTAGCTGGAATGGTTCTCGTGTGCCATGTCACATTTGCAAAGGCCCTGAGGGGACAAAACAGTGAAAACCATCCAACAATACCCAATAAGGAGCGGAAATCCGCCATTCTTATTTACAGCGCCGATCTTCTGGATACACCAGAAACCAGGGTAATAAGTGCCCGACGAAGGTCCTCTGACCGAAACGTTGCACCTAACCCTTGGCATCAAAAATAATAAATATTTCAAGAATTCATCACTTACGACTCAGTGTGCCGAATACTTTTTTACAATACGATTGGGTTGGGACCCTATTCATGCACCTACCCGGAACTAGTGCATTCCGAACCAATTTCTACAAATACCCAATATGTGGTCATAAACGGCTGTTTGGACACACGTCAGGACCCGGAAGGGAAGAAGTGCTATTTGGCATTCAGATTTTGCTGGATAGGTTTGTGGGGCCATGTCGCCTTTGCAAGCCCCTGAGGGACACCCCAAAATTGATCCCATTTAGGAAACTACACCCCTCAAGGAACTTATCTAAGGGTATTGTTAGCATTTTGACCCCACTGTTTTTTTGCAGAAATTATTGGAAGTAGGCCGTGAAAATTAAAATCACATTTCTTTTCAATAAAATGTAGGTTTAGCTAATTTTTTTTCATTTCAAGAACTAAAGCAGAAAAAGCACCACAACAATGGTAGATCAGTTTCTCTTGAGTAAAAAAAAACCCATATATGGTAATAAACTGCTGCTTGGGCCCACGCAGGGCTCAGAAGGGAAGGAGCACCATTTGGCTTTTGGAGCTCAAATTTAGCTGGAATGGTTTTCGTTTGCCATGTCACATTTGCAAAGGCCCTGAGGGGACAAAACAGTGGAAACCACCCAAAAGTGACCCCATTTGGGAAACTACACCCCTGATGGAATTTATCGAGTGGTATAGTGAGCATTTTGACCCCACAGTTTTAGAAATTAAAAATTACTTTTCCTCTGATAAAACGTGGAAATTTTCAAAGCACCCCAACATTTGAAAAGCAATTTCTCCGGATTACGGAAATACCCCATATGGGGTCATAAACTGCTGTTTGGACACACGGCAGGGGTCAGAAAGGCAGGAGTGCTATTTGGCAATCAGATTTTGCTGGCTTTGTTTTTGGGCGCCATGTTGCATTTGCAAAACCCTAAAGGTACCAAAGTACAGTGGTAGCCCCCAAGAAGTAACCCCATTTTAGAAACTACACCCCTTAAGGCATTTATCATTTGCCTGGACATATGACAGGGCTCAGAAGTGATGGGCACCATTTGCATTTGAGGTCTATTTCGGTGATTTTCACACCATTGGCCCACAATTGCAGGGCTCTGAGGTCAAATAGTAAAACAAACACCCAAGTAGTGACCCCTATTTTGAAAACTACTCCCCTTAATACATTTTAAGGGGTGTAGTGACCATTTTGACCCCACAGTTTTTTTTTCATGAGAAATAAACTCGCAGCGGATGGTGCAAAGTAAAAATTGCAATTTTCCGCTGATATGCCATTTTAGCGCACAATATGTTGTGCCCAGTTTGTGCCACTGCAGCCAAATACCTCATACAATTTTAATCGGGTTCTCCCAGGTATGGCAATGCTATATATGTGGACGTACACTGCTGTTTGGGCACGCTGTAGGGTTCAGAAGGGAGGGAGCTGCATTTGGCTATCGGCGTGCAGATTATGTTTGGTAGTCGTTCTGTTTGGGGTATTAGTGTTATTTCATCATAATGTGAGGGCATATGTAATTTGTGCGGAGAACATCAGGGTATAATAAGAGGGTATAATAATGCGGTAAATAAATAATAATCCGCAGATATGTGGCCGATGTCGCACTGATAAATGGTGCCCAATCTTATCCGCTTTTGGAACACTGCACATTTTGCATCACCATATTCTGAGAGCCAGAACTTCTTTATTTTTTTTTCAATGGAGCTGTGTGAGGGCTTATTTGTTGCGGGACAATCTGTAGTTTTCATTGGTACTATTTTTATTCCATTTTTTGGCAATCAAGGTCACCAAAAACCAGCAATTCTGTTATGTTTTTTATTTATTTTTTTACGACGTTCACTGCGGGCTATAAATTATATTATAAATATATTTTACTTGATTCTGCGGGTCGATACGATTACGACGATGCCAAATGTATGTATTTTTTTTACGTCTTGCAGCGTTTACGCAATAAAATCCCTTTTTTTTAAATTGTATTTATTTCTTGTGTCGCCATATTCTGAGAGCCATAACTTTTTTATTTTTCAATCAAAAAAGCTGTGAGAGGGCTTGTTTTTTGCTGGACTAGTTGTTGTTTTTATTAGTACCATTTTGGGGTACGTGCAACTTTTTGATCACGTTTTATTCCATGTTTTGGAGGGGGTGGTGATAAAAAAATAGATTCTGGCATGCTTTTTTACTTATCCTTTTTGCGGTGTTTACTGTGTGGGGAAAATAACATTACAGTTTTATAGTTGGGGTCATTACGGACACGGCGATACCAAATTTGTGTACCTTTTTTAACGTGTTCATTTTTTTCCCATAATAAAAGACTTATTATAGGAAAAAAGGCAATGTTTGTTTTTATTAACTTGAAACTTTTATTTTTACACTTTTATTCAACTTTTTTTTTGTCCCACTTGGGGACTTGAGGTCCTTCACCTCTGATCTTTACTCTAATGCATTGCACTACCCAGGTAGTGCAATGCATTAGAGCTGTCAGTCATTCACTGACAGCAAGCCAATTAGGTCCCATCTGAGGGCGGGGCCTAAAAGGCTATCGTACGTGGCAGACCAGGAGGCTATTATTAGGCCTCCGATTGCCATATCAATGATCGGCATCGTCACTATAACATTGTGTCGATGCCCATCGCTACAAACTACTAAGATGCCGCAATCGCTTTTGATCACGGCATTTAAGGTGTTAATGGCAGGGATCGGAGCTAGCTCCATTCCTTGCCATTACAGCATGGTGTCACCTGTAACATACATCTGACACCGGCGGCTGATGTCGCAGGCTCAGCTTATGAGCCTGCACCACTTTTCTTTAGCGACCGGAAGCCTTTTAGGCCCCGCCTCTGGGTGGGATCAGCAGGCTTCCGTACTTGGCAGACATGAGGCCATTGTTAGGCCTCTGGTCTGCCAGAATAGCCATCTATTCCCTATTTCTTGTTTCTAGATATTTCTTGTTTCTAGATATTCTCATAACTTTTATGGATAAGCCCCTCTCCTCTTCCACGTTCTAGGTTTTTCTCTCTGCTGATACCAACCAAAAGAGTTATTTATATAGGTGATTATCTCTCTTAATCCATATAGATTTATTTCTGGTCTCATCTATACTTTGCTTCTCTTTGGCCATCTTTGTATTGTATTACCATTGACTCCTTTTGTTATGTAATGTATTTTTTGAATGTTCTCAAATGTTCTTACCATTCTTTGTATTTGAAATATCTTTTCAATAAAAATTTTAAGGAAAAAAAAAACAAAAAACTATCTTCCTGCTGGGGTGTGTCTTCAGGAAACCCATCTCACCAGGGAATCTGCAAAGGAGTTTGAAAGACAGTGGATGAGTAGAGCTTATTAGTAAGTCTCTTCATCTTTTTCAAGAGGGTTGTCTATTCTCAATCATAAAGGAATTGATGCCCAGGTTTTGGATGAGTTCATAGATAAAGAGGGTAGTGTAAGAATATTTTTCTCTTCCACCATCTTACTGGATTATAATGTTAGGTGCAATAAATGAAATACGAGAGTGAGTGTATAAAAATTTATATTGTATAAAGCAGGGGTCTCAAGCGCGCGGGCCGCATGCGACCTCTGAGGCTGTCATCTGCGACCCATGGGACACAGAGCCGCTAATACAGGCTCTGCTCTGGGACTCTGTGGAATTCCCTGACATCGCTGTCCATATATGGACAGTGTTGTCAGGGTCTTCCCAAGAGCTGAGTTCCGGGCAGAGCGCTAGTACAGGCTCTGCTCCGGTACTCTGTGGAATTCCCTGACATCGCTGCCCATGTATGGACAGTGTTGTCAGGGTCTTCCCCAGAGCAGAGTCCCAGGCAGAGCGCTAGTACAGGCTCTGCCCTGGGACTCTGTGGAATACCCTGACATTGCTGTCCATATATGGACAGTGTTGTCAGGGTCTTCCCCAGAGCGGAGTCCTGGGCAGAGCGCTAGTACAGCCTTTGCACTGGGACTCTGTGGAATTTCCTGACATCGCTGTCCATATATGGACAGTGTTGTCAGGGTCTTCCCCAGAGCGGAGTCCTGGGCAGAGCGCTTGTACAGGCTCTGCTCCGGGACTCTGTAGAATCTCCTGACATCGCTGTCCACATATGGACAGTGATGTCTAGGGCTTTCCCAGAGCTGGATGTCAGGAGCATAGCTGGAGTCCCAGACAGTGCTAGAAGCAGCTCTGCTCCAGAACTCCGCTCTGGGCAAGCCCCTGATATCACTGTCCATATATGGCACTGTGGCAGCATCTACAGAGAGCACTATTGCAGCATCTACAGAGGGCACTGTGGCAGCATCTACAGAAGGTACTGTGACAGCATCTACAGAAGGTACTGTGGCAGAATCTACAGAATCTACAGAGGGCACTGTGGCAGCATCTACAGACGGCACTGCGGTAGCATCTACAGAGGGCACTGTGGCAGTATCTACAGAGGGCACTGTGGCATTATCTATGGGTGGGTGTGTGTCAGTATCTACAGAGGACACTGTGGCATATCTAGTGGTGTGTGGCATTATCTACCGAGGGCACTGTGGCATTATCTACAGAGGGCACTGTGGCAGTCTCTACAGAGGGCACTGTGGCAGGATCTACAGAGGGCTCTGTGGCACTATCTTAAAAGGGGCTGTCCAATCTTGACATTTGTGTGTCTTCCAAACGCTGCCAACTGAGCCGTCGGACTGCATTTAGCGACACTTAAACTGGAAAACTGGATTGTTGAAATGCGGCCCGTCAACTTTTATTTTTTTCTATATGTGGCCCACTTACCCGGTCGAGTTGGAGAGCCCTGGTATAAAGAGTGAAATGACCATTACAGTTATTCTGAGACTTCTATGGAGATTTGTACACAAAGACAGTCATAAGCAATAAACTACATAGACACTTTTTCCTTATCATTAACAGTACATTACACATTATAATTACCATACATAGACTTTCCACACACTCCAGTAAGTCTCCTCCCCAGTATGTCTCGCCATGGATCCCTCCCCAAATGGCTCCCTAGTGCCTCTCAAGTTCCCCCTCATGAGTCATGCTTGGGTTTTTATACCCCTTTGTCTGCCCCTCTTGGAGACACATAGTCTAACCTTTCTGTTTAAGGAACTTCTTTCTGTTTAAGGAACTTCCTCGTGTTACATTCAAATATAGAATACTGGTGCCACTTATCAACCACCTTTAGCATTTTATCACATCCTGAGTTTGTCCACAGATAAGACTTATTGTCCACCCTACTGGTTAGCATCTGTAAGGCCTCATGCCCACCTTCGTCTTTTCCTTCAGGGTGCTAGCTATTTTTTTGACGGCTAGCACCCTGACCCATTCATTTCAATGGGGCCATGCACACTTCAGTTTTTTTGATGGTCCCGTTGTTCCATTCCGACAAAAGTAGAGCATGTCCTACTTTGATTGGCTGCAGCGGTCACATGGGATGGAACGTTATCCCAGGAGGCCGGACTGGAGGAAGAAGCAGGGAGTTCTGGGTAAGTATAAACTTTTTTTTTCTGAGTTGTGATTTTTGCAGGGGAAGTCGCTGCACTTGACTATTTGTTGTGGGTTTTTGAAGGAAACCTTAGAAATCTATATTGTGAGCACCGCGCATGGTACTCACTGTCCAGCGGTAGTCACTGTCCAGGGTGCTGAAAGAGTTACTGCCGATCTGTGCAGCCCCTTCTCTCTATCCAGCACTGATCAGCAGCCTCTTCTCTCTATCCATCACTGATAAGCAGCCTCTTCTCTCTATCCAGCACTGATCGTAACTCTTTCAGCACCCTGGACAATGACTACCGCTGGACAGAGAGTACCATGCGCGGTGCTCACAATATAGATTTCTAATGTTTCAGGACCCTATCGCTGTCCATGCTGTGTACCGCTACTCACAATGAAACGCTATGCCCTCGCTGATATCGGGTGCATAGTGGGAATGGGAATTTGTTTCCTCTACGGAAACGGAAACACGGAAGTGTACACGGAGTACACACGGGAACCACACTGATACAATCACGGACACACGGGTCTGTGAAAAACGGTCGTGAAAACGGTGATGCAAGTGTGCATGAGGCGTAAGAGATACCTGTGAATGTCTGCGTCCTATGTTGTGAGAATCAGATTAAACAATAGGTATCTTGCATACTAATGAGATGCCTTTCATTGAGACATGCAACTATACCCATGATCCTCCATCTTTGATTCATTCAAATAAAATATACTATGTGATATAATATATAACATTATATAAGGCTTTCATTTTTCAAATCCTTAATTTTTTACAGTAGATTTGTGGCTCTTTGTGGTAGGTTTGAGGGGGTTTTGGAAGTTATTGTGGCAGTTTGTAATCCGCCTCCCTTCTCCTTAAATATATTTAAATGCATTCTGGGCTATGTCAAAGATAAGGATGAGTGCCCTATACTCATTATTGGCAATTGTAATATTGCCCCGATGAGAAAATAGATAGATTATGAAGAAATAACTTTAAAATAAATAAAAAAAAGAACCCCTTTTTGGATTTTCTTGGTGAGGTGGGCTGGTCTGATGTATGGAGGTCTAGACACCCGGATACACAGCAATTGTGTTACTCTAAATCTTCGGATAGACTCTCTCTGATAGATCTAGCAATTGCTAATGAGAAAAATGCGAGAATAATTTAAAAAGTTCAATATGAGACAAGAGGTTTATCCAATCACTTGCCAATGTTGGTAGAGATCCTTTCTAGAAAATGGGGACAATGCCATTTTGAGATTAAGTATTTTACAATACAGGACATTTGGACAACACCATAAAACAGTAGTTCAGCTTTTTTTTTCTTCCGTGAACGTAGGTTCTGCTCCTATATCTGTTGTCTGGGAGGCTTTTAAAGCATTCTTTAGAGGCACGATGGCTTCTTTACAAACATGGAATCCCATATGAGGAGTATATTGGGTATCAATATTAACTTATGACAGTTATTTCTCTATTGGTGAGTCCGGACCAGACTGGTTTCCTTCCTGGTAATTCAATCTCCTGTAATCTTAGAAAGGCCTTCACTAATATCCAATATGGCGGTATCAGTTTTCCAAAGGGTGCATTATTGTCTCTAGATGCTTGTAAAGCGTTTGATACGGTGGAATGGGACTTGTTATGGGAGGTACTTCGGTCATTTGGCATTGGGGATAATTTGGTGAAATTGTCTTGAGGCACTAGACAGGGGTGCCCCATTTCCCTATTTCTGTCTCTCCTGCTTATCGAGGTCTTGGCTGTTAATATAAGAAAAGATAGTCGTATAAAAGGCTTTTTGAGGGGCGATATTAAAGAAAAATATTCTTATATGCTGATGACATGTTATTATTCCTTAGAGATACATCTGATATTGTTCATGTCATTGAAGTATATGAGACCTTTGGCGAGTTTTCAGGAGTTCAGATCAACTGTGATAAATCATTATTGATGGTTTTTGACTCCAAGTATGTATTAAAGGCTTCAGCTGGTAGACTCTATTCAATACTTACGCATTAGAATTTCAAGGATAATAACAGATTATGTGCCACTAAATATTCTTCCATTATTTTTTACTTTATGACACAAGGTTAGAATCTGGAATATGATATTACCCCAATATGCGTCACGAATAGCACTCATTAAAAGGGTAATTTTGCTGTTGGTACTTCATAGTTTTGATAATGCACTATTATGGATACCTAGAACTATTTTTATAACTCTACAAGCAATTATTCAGGAACTTATTTTGGAGGGGCGGCCCTGTATTAAATATAATAGACTTTGTCGACCAGTTCAGGAGGGGGTTTTGCCCTCCCGGAATTCTCGAAATATTTTTTGGCATCTCAATTGCAACCCTTTTTGTATTGAAAGCACTTGACTGTCAACAAAATAATATTGCTTGAGAGGGGGGTGGGTGGTCAGGATTGGAGTGTTTTTCAAATATTAGAGCTAGGGGCTTTGAATAGTTCCCAATACTTCTCTGACCCTTTGTTAAAATTATATGTTAAAATCTGGCAGGAGACCAAAAGTATCCTTTCTTATGGTGGATATCTAGAATTTGCACCTCTTTGGAATAATCTTCATTTATATGAATTTTTTAAAATAAAGGACTCACAGTTGTGGAATAAATACGGGATAACGCAATTATCACATTTATTTGATAATTGCAACCAGAGGAGCTTCCAGGATCCCCAGATGGATTTTGGATTACCCAAAAATTGCTAGTTATCGTATCTTCAATTATATCCTGCATGGAATGTCACCAATGATAAACACAAATTTAGAATTAAACAATTTCCCGTTGGGGATATGTTATAAAAGAAACTAAGTAATAGGGTAATTTCACTATGCTAAAATTTGGGATGTAAAAATAATATGGAATTAACGAACAAAAATAAGTGGATGAGGGATTTGGGTTCAATTAATGAATCTCAATATGAATCGATTCACAATAATTTGGATTATGTTTCACATAATATGGCACATAGATTTTCTCACTATATGGTACATGCCTAAAAAATTAGTTAACCTGGGATTTAGATCCATTGATAGCTGTCCAAAGTGTGGCTCTTTGGGAGCAGATTTGATTCACTTACTTTGGAGATGCCCAAGTTATTGGTGTCACTTACTCAGGGATCACAACTTTTGATACAGATTATGATGAAAGTTTGATTTTGCTAGATGACTGGAATTGATACTATATATAATAAAATACAGGTAATACTAACTCTTCAATTACTGTTCTTGGCAGGTTAGAAATACTTAAAACATGGATATCTGGTAACCCCCCACTTTTTCTCATATGGAAGAAGCAGATTTACAAGACAATACTTTATGAAAAAGTTTACTATGCTGAGGAGGCTAGAAGTAGTTATTTCAAATCAAAATGGCAACCATGTATTGAAACCTTGGAACAAACTGACAGAAACTTTGTCCTAGAGATTAAGTACATTTGTGGTATTTATTTATGAATTTATTTATTTATTTATTTATTTATTTTTAAAAATGTTCTCCTTTCCAGGTAAGGGGTGGGGGGAGTTGGCTTTAAAAATAACTGAAATTTGGGTAAATTATATAGGTAGCAATAATAGTTATACTATTCTAAAAAATGTTTTGTTAAGAATCAAATATTGCTCTGTTTTGGATAAAATAAAACATATAAACTGTTTAAAAAAAAAAAAAAGGCCCCATGATGTCCCATCTGTTCAACCGCCAATTGCCATATAATAGGGGACTTGAAAATGATGTGAAAGGAATGTAACAAGGAGATATTAAGGAAGGACAACAAAAAAGACAGTAGGAACCCCACTATCGACAACTGGGTATAAAGAAATATATCCAGCTAGGTCTGGGAGATTCCCCAAACCAGAAGCTTGATACCTACATGGGGAAAGTGACAGGCGTAGAAGGCGTAGAAGGTGACTCAGCTCCTATTCGTAGTAACAAATTACGTAAGGGTAGAGTAAGCGGGTCCAAATTTATAATTACAATACTGATAGCGTTTTCTGATCAATTACGTGTGGACACAGTAGGAAAGGAAACAAATCTCGACCGAGCACGACCACCAGGCCACCGCAGGAGAGGGACAAGCCCTCACCCTCAGCGACCCCCACCGAGCAAACCCGAGATTCATCAATTCAAGTATTAATAAATGCAATGCAATACAATAACTCAAATCAGCTATCTTCACTTGAAGAAAACAGAACATTAAATGGAAAGTAAAGCATTGTTGAGACATTAAGCAGACATTGAGCGGGTTCTCAGGAGGTAGTAACCTCCGGCCATGAGGTCAGAAGTCATAGGGATATCGTCGCCTTGACAGTCTCTGAGGCAACCCGGTAGGTGATGAAGGGGTCTGAGGATGAACTGGTTGGGCTCTCGGCTCAAAGTGAAAAACGATATCCAGTGAGACAATTGAAGATGTGGGAGATAGCAAGTCACCTGGAACACGAAGAGTCAAAGAGCGTCCATCATGGCGCACTGTTAGAGCGAAGGGGAATCCCCAACGAAATGACAAGCTGCGGTCTTTGAGGACATTAGTGAGAGGGAAGGGAGCTGCTCTCATAGTCAACGTGTATCTGGAAAGGTCCGGGAGAATCTGGAGTAAGTGACCATCAAATGTAGCTGCAGGATGTTCTCTGGCTTTCATGAGTATCTCCTCTTTTATCCTGTAGTGATGCACTCGACAAATGATGTCTCGCGGTTTGTTGGGGACTGGATCCCGAGGACGGAGGGCTCTATGGGCCCTGTCAAGTTCAATCTTGGTGGAAGGAGGAGAGTACAGGATGCCATTGAAGATACATACTAATGTTCAAGCACGATCTTGGGTGGTTACAGTTTCTGGAAGGCCTCTGATGCGGAGAGTATTCAGCCTGTTACGGTTTTTCAAATTGTCTAATTGTGATTGTAAGGCCACAATATGCATAGTGTGAGTTCTAAAAGTGTTCTGAAGAGATGTCACACACAGTATATTTAAGGTTGTGTGTTCACTGTCATTCTTATCGACCAACGTCAAAAAGCGTAACCTTGTTATTTAATATAATAAATTATCATAATTTTATACTTCATCTTTATTTTGAATGAGTAATGTATAGCAGCGCCAGGTGTGGTCCCCTTTTTTCCTATTAACCTCAAATCCTATATCCTGAGGTAACAAAACCTGTTACCGGGTTGGACCGTGGTAGCAGCTTACTATCTGGTCTTTTATTCTCCATCTGACATCAGGGTTGTGCCCGAATTAGCACAACTCCATTAGGTGAGCATACTACTTATCTCATCTATCTAGACATCCCTCCCTGCGTCATCTGCACTATGTGGCGCCGTGCATCTCTACTTTTTCTCTTTTAGCTCTGAAGAGATGCCATCATAGTTTGTTCCTTGGTGTCTACATGAGAGGACAGATAGGTCCGATTGAAATTTGGAGATTTCTTGTGTGTGCATTTAGCTATGATACATCTGGCATATTCCGCCATGTCGTCCCTGTACAGAGAAGTACGTAACAACATCTGTATGTCCGACAATTTGGCAGCTCTGTTATTCTCCTGACTTGAGGAGGTAGAGTTGACCTGTGATCTTGACTAGCTGATTTGATCTGCAGGGCGTAAGCCATCCGTGAGACCGGGTGATTCAGGAAGGTGCCCAGGTACCGGAGATTGTGTGGTCAGTAGGCTTGGGAACCCTGATAGGTGGTCCATGGGAGAAGCTATGCCATCTGGCACAAGACGAGATGGCTTAATCAGCGTGGGGGGGGGTCTATAATAGAGCCCCGGGTTTGACCAGCAGCGGCCCTTGGTGGAGAAATAGCCCCAATTCGTGCCGCATTACCTCCCACCTGATGCACCCCAACGTCCAGTGGTCATACTTGGGGTGATGGAGGAGATGTTGCTTCTCCTCCCTGCCCTGCAGCAATGATGGAAAGGCTGTCCGGTGATCGGTCGCACGAGCCAGGCACTTGTGTCACTGGAGGGGTCCGCAATTGAAGGCTGGACTGAAATGTAGAAACACCCAGCTGCAGCGGAACTTGCACAGCAGTCAGCAGTCCCAGACAGGGTTCAGAGTCTCCCAATGGTCACTGGCTCGGGCTCCTCCACCTTACATAGCTACATAGTTACATAGTTAATACGGCTGAAAAAAGACACATGTCCATCAAGTTCAACCAAGGGGCGGGAAAAGGGAAGGAAAAATTTCTACACATAGGAGCTAATATTTTTTTGTTCTAGGAAATGATCTAACCCTTTTTTAAAGCCATCTACTGTCCCTGCTGTGACCAGCTCCTGCGGTAGGCTATTCCATAGATTCACAGTTCTCACGGTAAAGAAGCCTTGTCGCCTCTGCAGCTTGAACCTTTTTTTCTCCAGACGGAGGGAGTGCCCGCTTGTTTTTTGAGGGGGTTTTACAAGGAACAGGATTTCACCATATTTTTTGTATGTGCCATTAATATATTTATATAAGTTAATCATGTCCCCCCTTAGTCGTCTTTTTTCTAGGCTAAATAGGTTTAATTCTTTCAATCTTTCCTCATAACTTAAATTCTCCATGCCCCTAATAGTTTCGTTGCTCTTCTTTGTATTTTTTCCAACTCCAGGGCATCCTTTCTATGAACTGGAGCCCAGAACTGAACTGCATATTCTAGATGAGGCCTCACTAATGGTTTGTAATGTGGCAATATTACATCCCTGTCCCGTGAGTCCATGCCTCTTTTAATACACGACAATATCCTGCTGGCCTTTGAAGCAGCTGATTGACACTGCATGCTGTTATTGAGTTTATGATTTACAAGAACACCCAGATCCTTCTCAACAAGTGAATCCGCCAGTGTAGCTCCCCCTAGGACATATGATGCATGCAGGTTGTTGGTACCCAGATGCATAACTTTACATTTATCTACATTAAACTTCATCTGCCAAGTGGACACCCAAACACTTAGTTTGTTTAAATCTGCCTGCAATTCATGAACATCTTCCATAGACTGAACTATATTACATAGCTTGGTGTCATCTGCAAAAATAGAAATAGTGCTATTAATCCCATCTTCTATATCATTAATAAATAAGTTGAATAATAGTGGTCCCAGCACTGAACCCTGGGGTACACCACTTATTACCAGGGACCATTCAGAGTAGGAATCATTGACCACAACTCTCTGGATACGGTCCTTGAGCCAATTCCCAATCCAATTACAAACTATATTTTCTAAACCTATAGTCCTTAATTTACCCATTAGGTGTCTATGGGGGACAGTGTCAAATGCCTTTGCAAAGTCCAAAAACACTAAATCCACAGCGGCCCCTCTGTCTAGACTTCTGCTCACCTCTTCATAAAAACAGATTAGGTTAGTTTGACAACTTCTGTCCTTAGTAAAACCGTGCTGGCTGTCACTTATAATACTATTTATTGTCACATAATCCTGTATATAGTCCCTCAATAGCCCCTCAAACATTTTCCCCACGATGGATGTTAAGCTTACTGGTCTATAATTACCCGGGGAAGACCTAGAGCCCTTTTTGAAAATAGGCACCACATTTGCCCTGCGCCAGTCCCTTGGCACTATACCAGTCACTAGAGATTCTCTGAATATTATGAAAAGGGGGACAGAAATAACTGAACTAAGCTCTTTAAGAATTCTAGGGTGTAACCCATCTGGTCCCGGGGCCTTGTGCACATTTATTTTATTTAATTTAGCTTGGACCATATCTACATTCATCCAATTCAGTATATCAACTGATATATTAACAGCACTGGCACCGGCTACATCAGCTGCTCTTTCTTCTGTTGTATATACAGAGCTATAGAACCCATTTAGTAACTCTGCCTTCTCTTGATCCCCTGTGATCAAGTCCCCATTACCATTATCTAGGGGTCCTACATGTTCAGACCTTGGCTTTTTAGCATTTATATACTTGAAGAATTTTTGGGGATTTGTTTTACTATCCTTGGCCACCTGCCTTTCATTTTGTATTTTTGCTAATTTTATTACATTTTTACAGATTTTATTAAGCTCTTTATATTTTACAAAGGCTACAGCTGTACCCTCAGATTTGTATTTTTTAAATGCCCTTTTTTTGTCGTGTATTGCCCCTTTCACAGAAGGTGTAAGCCATGTGGGGTTTAATTTGAGTCGTTTATACTTGTTACCTATAGGAATACATTTTGCACTATAATAACTCAAAGTAGATTTGAAAATCTCCCATTTATCATTTGTTCCATTATTTGACATTAGTTCTTCCCAGTCCATATCCTGAATTGCAGCCCTCATCCTGGGGAAATTGGCTTTCTTAAAATTAAATGTTTTTACCTCCCAGCCTGCGTTTGTTTTTTATAGTATAGGTAAAATGTAACTATATTATGATCACTGTTACCGAGGTTTTCACGAACATTGACATTCCCAACAAGATCTGCATTATTAGAAATGACCAGATCCAACAGAGCTTCACCTCTAGTCGGGTCTTGCACAAACTGGCCCATAAAATATTCCTGCAACAGGTTGAGGAAATGTCTCCCCTTTGCAGTTCAAGCTGAACCATGACACCAATTAATATCCCAGAAATTAAAATCTCCCATTATCACTACAGTACCCGCCTGTGCAGCTCGCTCCATCTGTTTATATAGCTGAACTTCCATCTCCTCAGTTATATTGGGGGGTCTATAGATTACACCAAAAGTAATTTTTTTAGTGTTTACCTCCCTTTCTAGTTCCACCCACAAGGTTTCAACCTCCTCACAGTATTCACCCACTATTGTCTCTTTCAGACTCGCCTTCATATCATTTCTCACATACAGACATACACCACCACCTTTCCTATTTGTCCTGTCTTTCCGAAAAAGTGTAAAACCCTGTAGATTTACAGCCCAGTCATGTGATGAGTCCAGCCATGTTTCAGCAACACCAACTATATCTATATTTTCTTCCAGTATCAAGGCCTCCAGCTCCCCCATTTTGCTTGCTAGACTTCTGGCATTTGTGAACATACACTTTAACTTGCCTGTCAGTTTTTCACTTTTATTATCAGAAATGTGATTTGACATTAATTGGGCCTTTTTATTTACACTGATGTTTTGTAACGAAAGGATCTCCTTATCTTGTTGTCTAGTCCTCTCCCCACATTCTGTTTCTCCCCCCACCAATATAGTCTGACCCCTCTCTAACCTGGCTACCCCTTTTTTTTCTACATTGACCTCCCTCCTCAGCCCTAGTTTAAATACTCTGCCACCCCAGCTAGAATTCTCTCCCCCAGCACAGCGGACCCCCTTCCATTTAGGTGCAAATCATCTGCAGAATACAGTTTGTACCCCAATGAAAAGTCAGCCCAGTGCTCTAGGAACCCAAATCCTTCTCCTCTACACCAAGACTTAGGCCATGCATTTAACTCCCTGAGCTCCCGCTGTCTTTCCTGTGATGCGCATGGCACACCTTGTGTCTGCATGGTGCGTGGACCACACCCGTTATGGAAAGATGGCGTCATTTCCGGTCTGGAGCGCGTGGCATTGTGACCGCTCCTGGTGACCGATTTCGCAGTCACAGCAGAGCACTACGCAACCCCAGAGAGTGTAAGGCTGGGAGGGGAAGCCCTCATCAGGCATTCCTCCATGGAGGAGCGGCTCAGTCGGCCATCTTGGGGTGAGTATGGAGCTGGAAGTTCCAGCGGCTCGTGCCGGTGGAAATAGGACTGAATGTCCCCCTGTGTGTCCTGTGGAGGTGACAGGGGTCTTGACTTGCCTTTTTTTGTGCTTCCCATGTTGGATATAGGCAGCCAAAAACCTGCTTTAGCGCTGGATACCAGAGGAGCTCAGACGTGCATCCTTACTCATTCATGACTTGCTACATCCCTGCAGTGCAGTTTTTTTTTACTTCGCAGCATGTCAATTTACTTAAACGTAAAGAAGGGGATTGTGATATGGAAACATACCCTGGAAAAAGCTGTGTGGTGAAACTCGAGTCGGGTCACATGCTGGACCTCGGTGTTTCTCTATATTACTTTTATCTACATACTCGTTTATTGTGTATGTTTGTGAGTATAATTAACTCTTAGTTTTTACCATTGCGTTATTACACCATTGGAGGTCGGTGTTTTTCTCTTCCCTTTTTAGAGGGAAACAGGTATGGAGGAAACAGACTCACGTTGGGAAGACATGTCCTCTTTATGAACAATGGAGATCCTTAACCCCTTCGCGCTCAGGTCAGTACTATTACGTCGCGCTAAGTACATCGTTCGCGCTCAGGTCAGTAATAGTACTGACCTGAGTAAACACGGCGCCATTTAATCCTGGCGCATGTTTGAGCTGTGATAACTGCTGTTTCCGACAGCAGGCTATCACAGCTTAGTGTGCAGGGACCGATCGCGGTGGTCCCCGCCGATTAACCCCTTAGAAGCCGCGTTCAATAGCGATCGCGGCTTCTTATGGGTTAAGCTGCCATCGCCGGCCTGCTACACGATAGCGGGCCGTGATGGCTACTATGGCAACCAGAATCCTAACAATGGACTCTGGCTACGCCATCGACGGAAGCCTAGTGGGTCCCGACAAAATCAGGACCCACTATGCTTGCTGTCAGCGAACAGCTGACAGCTCTAATACACTGCACTACGTATGTAGTGCAGTGTATTAGAATAGCGATCAGAGCCTCCTGCCCTCATGTCCCCTAGTGGGACAAAGTAAAAAAAGTGTGAAAAAGTAAAAAAAAGTTGTGTAAAAATAAGAAAATAAACGATTTAAAAGTAATAAAAGTAAAAGTCCCCCTTTTTCCCTTATCAGTTCTTTATTATTAATAAAAATATATAAATAAACAAATAAACTATACATAATTGGTATCGCCGCGTCCGTAACGTCCTGAACTACAAAACAATGTCGTTATTTATCCCGCGCGGTGAACGCCGTAAGAGAAAATAATAATAAACCGTACCACAATCACAATTGTTTGGTCACTTCACCTCCCAAAAAATGGAATAAAAAGAGATCAAAAAGTCGCATGTACCTAAAAATGGTACTGATCGAAACTACAGTTCGTTACGAAAAAAATAAGTCCTCGCACGACTTTCCTGATCAAAAAATAAAACAGTTATGGCTCTTAGAATAAGGTAACACAAAAAATAAATTATATTTTACAAAATGTATTTTATTGTGCAAACGCCATAAGACATAAAATAAAACTATAAACATCTGGTATCGCCGTAATCGTATCGCCCCGCAGAATAAAGTGAATATGTCATTTATAGCGCACGGTGAACGCTGTAAAAAATTTTTAATAAAAAACAATAGTAAAATTGCTGTTTTTTTAGTCACCACGCCACCTATAATTAGAATAAAAACTGATCAAAAAGTCGCATGCACCCCAAGAAAACTACAATGGATTCCTCAAGGTCTCTAGTTGGGGTCACTTTTGGGGGGTTTCCACTGTTTTAGCACCACAAGACCTCTTCAAACCGGACATGGTGCCTAATAAATTAAATTAATTAAATGTCACCTCTACTTTGCTCTAAATTCCTGTGAAACACCTAAAGGGTTAATAAACTTTTTAAATGCGGTTGTAAATACTTTGAGGGGTCTAGTTTCTGAAATGGGGTGTTTGATAAGGGTGTCTAATATATGGGCCCCTCAAAGCAACTTCAGAACTGAGCTGGAAACTAAAAAATAAAATAAAAATGAGGCAATACTTCGCTTCTTACATTATACTCATAATGAGCCGTGCCCACCCCGAGATGACCCCAGTTTTGACCGTTTGTATAAACGGAGACCCCTATTAGACCATTTCAGTGCCCGGTTTTCCCAGCATTCACCCCCGAGAAGTGTATTTCTATAGATGAATCCCTGGTACATTTGAAAGGGAGGCTTCAATTCCGCGAGTACCTGCCGGGTAAGAGGGCAAGGTATGGCGTGAAGATGTATAAGCTGTGCGAGAGTGCATCAGGGTATACCTACAAATTTAGGATATATAAAAGGGAAGGACACCAGTACTCAGCCCCCAGAATGCCCCCCCCTTACTGGGAGTTAATACAAAAATTGTGTGGGATTTGGTGCACCCACTGCTGGACCAGGGTTACCACCTCTACCTGGATAATTTATATACCAGCGTCCCACTCTTCAACTGCCTCGCTTCCAGAAGTCCTGCGGCATGCGGCACTGCTAGAAGAAACCTGAGAGGCCTCCCTAAGACTCTGCTTGGGCAAACACTCAGAAGGGGTGAGAGCAGGGCACAATCTAGCAGCAACATATTGTGTGTCAAGTACAAGACCAGGGAGATGCCACACCAGTACCCATGTACCTGTACGAGGTACCAGTACAGGGACCCCCAAACTAGACTGCATCCTGGACTACAATAGGTACATGGGAGGGGTGGACTTGTCAGATCAAGTCCTGAAGCCTTACAGTACTTCTGGAAGCGGGGCCACAGGCATCGTACCAGGGCAACACTTTTTAGGAGAAGTTCCCCAAACTGGCAAGAAGGGAAAAAGTCAAAAGAGGTGCAGAGTCTGCTATAAGAGGGGGATAAGGAAGGACACAATATATCAATGTGACGCGTGTCCCGAAAAACCAGAGCTCTGTATGAAAGAGTGTTTTAAAATTTATCATCCATCCCTTTATTTTTAATTTACCCCAGTTTTACTCGCTCTGATCCACTTCGCACAGCTTACCCCTCCTCATCTTTCCCCTCTGAGCCCTGCTGTGTGCCCAGGCAGCTGATAACAGCCACATGTAGGGTATTGCCGTACCCGGGAGAGCCAGCATTACAGTTTATGAGGTGTATATCTCCGGTGGCGCATGCTGGGCACAATATATCGGACACTGAATTGGCATATATGTATAGAAAATTGCAAATTTCACTCTGCACCAACTGCTGCACATTATCTTTTACACAATACCTGTGGGGTCAAAATGCTCACTACACCTCTAGATGAATGCCTTAAGGGGTGTCGTTTTTAAAACTGGGTTACTTCTCGGGGGTTTCAACTGTACTGATACCTCAGGGGTTTCTGCACACACGACTTAGCACCAGAAAATTCCCAGTAGGCCACATGGTGGTCCTTTCCTTCTGAGCCCTCCCATGGGCCCAAACCGCAGTTTATCACCACAAATAGGGTATTGCCACACTCAGGACAAATTGGGCAACAAAATGCAGTATTTTATTCCTTGTGAAAATAAGAAATTTTAAACCAAAACTACCTCTTATTGGAAAAAAATAATTTTTTTTTAATTCACAGCCCAATTCAAATAAATTCTGTGAAAAAACTGTCTAAATGGTCACAACACCCATAAATGAATTCCTTGAGGGGTGTAGTTTCCAAAATGGGGTCACTTCTGGTGGGTTTCCATTGCTTTGATACCTTTGGGGCTCTGCAAATGCGACATGGCACTCGAAAACCAATCCAGCAAAATCTGGGCTCAAAAGAACACATAGCGCTCCTTTCCTTCTAATACCTCCCATGGGCCCAAACGGCAGTTTATGGCCACAAATAGGGTATTGCCGCACTCAGGACAAATTTGGCAACAAAATCGGGTATTTTATTCGTTGTGAAAATAAGACATTTTGAGCCAAAACTACATCTTATTGGAAAAAAGTTTTTTTTTTTAATTCACAGCCCAATTCAAATAAGTTCTGTGAAAAAAACTGTGGGGTCTAAATGGTCACAACACCCATAAATAAATTCCTTGAGGGGTTTTGTTTCCAAAATGGGGTCACTTTTGGTGGGTTTCCATTGCTTTGATACCTCTGAGGCTCTGCAAATGCGACATGGCAACCGAAAACCAATCCAGCAAAATCTGGACTCCTAAGAACACATAGCGCTCCTTTCCTTCTGAGGCCTCCCATGGGCCCAAACAGCAGTTCATCACCACAAATGGGGTATTGCCGCACTCAGGACAAATTGGGCAACAAAATGGGGCATTTTGTTCCCTGTGAAAATAAGAAATTCTGATCAAAAATGACATCTTATTGGAAAAATTGTCATTCTTTTAATTTCACAGCCCAATTCAAATACGCGCTGTGAAAAAACTACGGGGTCAAAATGGTAACAATAACCATAAATTAATTCCTTGAGGGGTGCAGTTTCCAAAATGGGGTCAGTTTTGGGGGATTCCTACTGTTTTGGCACCTCAACACCTCTCCAAACCTGGCATGCTGCCTAAAATATAAGCTAATAAAAAAGCACCACCAAAATGCACTAGGTGCTTCTTTGCTTCTGGGGCTTGTGTTTTAGTCCACGAGCGCACTAGAGCCACATGTGGGACATTTCTAAAAACTGAAGAATCTGGACAATACATATTTAGTTGTGTTTCTCTGGTAAAACCTTCTTTGTTACAGAAAAAAAATAGAATAAAATTGAAATTCAGAAAGAAAAACGAAATTTGCAAATTTCACCTCCACTTTGCTTTAAAGGAATAGTGTCACCAAAATTTTTTTTTTCATGTCAGTTTTATGTTAGTGTTTTATTAAAAACGTTTTTATTTATTTGTGTGTTTGTGTGTTACTTTTTTCTATTTTTTCACTTTTTCTTCCCTATGGGGGCTGCCATTTTTTGTTCCATTTCTGTCTGTGTCGATTAACGACACATACAGACATGGAATACGGCAGCCACAGTCCCATAGGGACTGCGAACGGCTCCCGTCCCATTGACTTCCGTGTACGGCGTCTGTGTGGGAACTGCGCATGCGCCGCTCCCACACAGTCCAATTCGAAATTGGCGCCGTCCGGCGCCATTTTCCTGTGGACCGGAAGTCGCGGCCGGACAGTAATATTACTACTTCCGGTCGCGGCTTCCGGATTTGTGCACTTGGACCAGCGGCAGCAAACGGAGCGGACGGGCCGGAGGGAGCCGCGGCGGCAGGAGCAGGTAAGAGATTTCAATGTATGTTCGTGTTTGTGTGTGTTTACTACTGTATGTAAACCTACTACGCTGTGTGTTAGCTCAAAAAATGGCGACACACAGTGTAGGAGGTTACACCGTTCAAACCCCTCGTTTATCCCGGCACTAGCCAGGATAAAGGAGGGGGGGGATGCTGAGAGCTCACTAGAGCGAGAGCTTTTAACCCAATGTTGCAATGCTGCAATTTTGGGAAATAGCTCCATCTAGTGACCAAAAATGGGTAGTATTATAAATTAGAAATAATTTATAATATTTCCTGACTCGTGAAAAAAATAAAAAAAATTTGAACAATGTTTAATCACCCACACACTAAATGTTTAATAAAAAAAAAACATACATGTTTTTCGGGCAACACCATGCCTTTAATTCCTGTGAAATGCCTGAAGGGTTAAAAAACTTTCTAAATGCTGTTTTGAATACTTTGAGGGGTCTAGTTTTTAAAATGGGGTGCTTTATGGGGGTTTCTAATACATAGGCCCCTCAAAGCCTCTTCAGAACTGAACAGGTACCTTAAAAAAAAGGCTTTTGAAATTTTCTTAAAAATATGAGAAATTGCTGTTTATGTTCTAAGCCTTGTAACGTCCAAGAAAAATAAAATAATGTTCAAAAAACGATGCCAATCTAAAGTAGACATATGGGAAATGTGAACTAGTAACTATTTTGGGTGGTATAACCGTCTGTTTTTCAAGCAGATGCATTTAAATTCTGAAAAATGATATTTTTTCTAAATTTTCTCTAAATTTTGCAATTTTTCTCAAATAAAGACTGAATAAATCGACCAAATTTTACCACGAACATGAAGCCCAAAGTGTCACGAGAAAACAATGTCGGAATCGCTTGGATAGGTTTAAGCATTCCGACGTTATTACCACATAAAGTGAAATATGTCAGATTTGAAAAATGGGCTCTGAGCCTTAAGGCCCAAACTAGGCTGCGTCCTTAAGGGGTTAAAGTACAACATGCTTTGAGGGCATGTGACCAGACGTGGCGGAATTGCTCTGGAATTCCGCTGTGGGCAGTCTGCTGCGGAAATCTGCAGCGGACATTTTCTCCATTGCTTTCCACAGCTTTTTAGTTAGGTACGTGCACACGTTGCGGAAAACTCCGCTACGGACCATAGGCTGCGGTACGGAATTTGGTGTCCGCAGCATACACTGGCTGTTGGGGATGTGTAGCGGACTTGTTGCGGACTCATTGCGGAATTTCTCCATTGACTTCAATGCAGATTCTAAATTCCGCAATGAATTCTGCAGATGTTATGTGTGTTGTGTAGCGTATTGGTTTTACCAACATGATATTTCTTCATTCTGGCTGGACAAATGTATTTCTAGGTCTATAGCCAGACTGAGGCCCTATTCACAAGAAAGTAAAAACGCCCGTAATCACGGGCCGTTATTACGGCACGGGCAGGCCCATAGAAGTCTATGGGGCTCCCGTAATTACGGGTGACTACGTGTGTGCACCCGTAATTACGGGAGCGTTGCTAGGCGACGTCAGGAGATAGTCACTGTCCAGGGTGCTGAAAAAGTTTAACGATCGGCAGTAACTGTTTCAGCACCCTGGACAGTGACTACCGATCACAATATAGATCAACGTGTAAAAAAAAATAGAAGTTCATACTTACACAGAACTCCCTGCAGCCAATCATAGGCCAATCACAGGCCAATCCCAGGCTGCAGCAGTCACATGGACTGCCACGTCATCCAGGAAGGTCGGGCTGGATGTTGAAAGAGGGACGCGTCACCAAGACAACGTCCGGGTAAGTATGAATTTCTTTTACTAGGGAAAGGGCTGCCCCTTCTCTTTATCCTGCACTAATAGAGTGTAATGGCAGGGTAAGGAGACAGACAGGTGAGCCCTAATCTACCTGCCACTCAGTCCCCGCCTACTTGCAACAGCCTGTCCTAAACGACGGCACACAACTGGGCGACGGTCCCCACGCTCGCTAAGTGCACGACAGACAAACAGACAAGGGTACACAGAAGCTAAGGGAAATGGGGCTGTTGCCCACGGCAACCCCGTGACCAACAAGAATAGCGAACGAGCCGAGTAAAACCAGGAGTGGACAAGGTACAAAACGCAGAGCAGGAGAATAGTGAACGAGCCGAGTCAAACCAGGAGAGGACGAGGTACAAAACGCAGAGCAGGAGAATAGTCAGTCAAGCCATGGTCAATATGAAACAGAAGACAAGTAGTAAGTGTCACGAAGCGGGTTAGTGGACCCACTAGGCCGTACCGCCGCAGCGGGGAGGCAGCTGGCCAAACAACAGGACACCCCAGAAATACAATGTCCCGCACAAGGGTACCTGAATAGTCCAGATGGTGGCCGCAGCTCTGGCACAGATGAGATGGGTGCAGCAGATGGCGCCAAACGTGGCGGATGACACAGGAGCCGCAAGTTGCGCCAGACGTGGCGGATTCCTCCGGATGTGGCAGATAACACAGGACGTGGTGGATTCCTCCGGACGTGGCGGATTCCTCCGGACGTGGCAGATGACACAGGACGTGGCGGATTCCTCCGGACGTGGCAGATGACACAGGACGTGGCAGATTCCTCCGGACGTGGCAGATGACACAGAAAGTAGCGGATTCCTCCGGACGTGGCAGATGACACAGGACGTGGCAGATTCCTCTGGACGTGGCAGATGACACAGGACGTGGCACGGCTAGATACTAGGGCAAAGCACGGGAAACAGGAACGGGGAACAAGGTACGGGTAACAACAGGAACGGGAAACACTAAGGGACCATTTGCAAGACAGACTGGGAAAACTAACAACGCTCAGGCATCGAACTAGGGGGCTGGACCCCTCTTATAGCCCAGGGTACTCACGGGTCAAAGGTCGTTCAAGATGTCCTGCGGGCTCCGGTGGAGGTGAGTGGATGCAAGCGCCTCCTGAGGAGGAGGCTGGGGCCAGCGCTTGCCGACTCGTGGGTGCGGCTGTCAGCGGGAGGCTGGAGCTGACAGCCCGCAGCCACGGACATTACAGTAAGCAGCAGCAGCAAGGCCAGGAAACAGACTGAAAAGAATCACAGGCAAAGGAGGAGCAGGAATTGAGGGTATAAATAGACAGAGGGCGGGAGCTAGCTCCGTCTGGCCAGGCTGTGATAGGCTCTCCCTCTCCTCATCCTCCCAGGCTGATTGGTGGACGAAGGGGGTCACTCGACCAGACTTAGGAGCAGGTGCAGAGTGAGTAACCACGGGCGTCGACACAGAAGCTGTGTCTGGCCGATCCTTTACAGTAACCCCCTATTATGAGGGGCCACTGGACCCTTACTAGGTGGACCTGGCTTATAGGGGAACCGAAGATGGAACCTCCTGAGCAATACTGCAGCGTGAACATCCCGGGCGGGTACCCAAGTCCTCTCCTCAGGCCCGTATTCTCTCCAATGGACCAGGTACTGGAAATAGTCTTGGACCATCCTGCTGTCCACAATCTTGGCCACCTCGAATTCTACCCCTTCAGGGGTGAGAACAGGGACCGGAGGTTTCCTCGCGGGAGCCAAGGATGGGGAGCAGCGTTTCAGGAGGGAGGCATGAAAGACGTCACGTATTCGAAAAGACGGGGGTAACTCCAGTCGGAAGGAGACAGGGTTAAGGACTTCAATGACCTTGTACGGCCCTATATACCTGGGAGCAAATTTTTTGGACGGGACTTTAAGGCGCAAATTTCTTGAAGACAGCCACACCAGATCCCCGACTGCAAACAAGGGGTTAGCAGAACGTCTTCTATCTACCTGGGTATTTTGTATGCTCTGGGACACCTCTAGGTTCTTCTGAACCTGGGCCCAGACTGTGCACCGTTCACGATGAACGACATCTACCTCAGGATTGTTGGAACCACCAGGTGAAACGGAGGAGAACCGTGGATTGAACCCAAAATTACAGAAAAAGGGGGAGACCCCTGACGAGTTACTGACCCGGTTATTAAGGGAAAATTCAGCGAGGGAAATGAAGGAGGCCCAATCATATTGACAGTCAGAGATAAAACACCTTAAATATTGTTCTAGAGACTGGTTAGTCCTCTCCGTTTGGCCATTAGTTTCAGGATGGAAGGCCGAGGAGAAGGACAGATCAATCTCCAACTTTTTACAGAAGGCTCTCCAAATCAATGAAACAAATTGTACCCCTCTGTCAGAAACAATATTGACAGGAACCCCATGGAGATGCAGGATGTGTTTGATAAACAAGGTAGCTAACGTCTTAGCATTGGGTAGTTTCTTGAGGGGCACAAAGTGGCACATCTTACTGAAGCGGTCCACTACCACCCATACCACCGACTTGCCTTGAGATGGAGGCAGATCAGAGAAAAAATCCATGGAGATATGGGTCCAAGGTCTCTGGGGAATGGGCAAAGAACATAGTAAGCCCACTGGTCGGGACCTGGGAGTCTTGGACCTAGCACAAATTTCACAAGCGGCGACGTAGGCCTTAACGTCTTTAAGCAACCCAGGCCACCAATAGTCTCTGGCAATGAGGTGCTTGGTGCCCAGGATGCCTGGATGGCCAGATAGTGCAGAGTCATGATGTTCCCTGAGTACCCTTAGCCAGAATTGCAGAGGAACAAACAGCTTGTTCTCAGGAAGGTTCCCGGGAGCTGAACCTTGATCAGCCGCAATTTCGGAGACTAAGTCAGAATCAACAGAGGAAATGATTATACCTGCGGGCAAAACACAAGCAGGATCTTCCTCCGAAGGAGGGCTGGCCATGAAGCTATGCGACAGTGCATCAGCCTTAATATTTTTAGACCCAGCCCTATAGGTGACCAAAAAGTTGAATCTAGTAAAAAATAACGCCCATCGAGCTTGTCTCGGGTTTAGCCTCCAGGCAGATTCTAGGAAAACTAGATTCTTGTGGTCGGTAAGGACCGTAACCTGGTGACTAGCCCCCTCCAGGAAGTGGCACCACTCTTCAAATGCCCATTTAATGGCTAAGAGTTCGCGGTTGCCAATGTCGTAGTTACTCTCAGTGGGTGAGAACTTCCTGGAGAAGTAGGCACAGGGACGGAGATGGATGAGGGACCTGGTACCCTGGGACAAAACAGCACCCACTCCCACCTCGGACGCGTCAACCTCCACGATAAATGGCTCATTTGGTTAGGCTGAATAAGCACTGGGGCCGAGATAAAGCACTTCTTAAGGATCTCAAAAGCCTGGACTGCCTCTGGAGGCCAATGGAGGAGATCAGCACCTTTGCGAGTGAGATCCGTAAGAGGCTTAGCGATGACCGAGAAGTTAGCAATAAATCTCCTGTAATAATTAGCAAACCCCAGGAAGCACTGTAACGCCTTCAGGGAGGCAGGTTGGACCCATTCCGCCACAGCCTGAACCTTGGCAGGGTCCATGCGGAATTCATGAGGAGTGAGGATTTGACCCTAAAATGGTAACTCCTGCACCCCAAACACACATTTTTCGGTTTTAGCAAACAGTTTGTTTTCCCGAAGGGCCTGGAGCACCTTCCTGACATGCTCAATGTGGGAGGACCAGTCCTTGGAAAACACTAGGATGTCATCAAGGTACACTACAAGAAATACCCCCAGGTAGTCTCTTAAAATCTAATTTATGAAATTCTGGAAGACCGCGGGAGCATTACACTACCCAAAGGGCATGACGAGGTATTCGAAATGACCTTCGGGCGTGTTAAACACAGTCTTCCACTCATCCCCCTCTTTGATGCGGATAAGGTTATAAGCCTCCCGTAGATCAAACTTAGAGAACCATTGGGCCCCCTGAACCTGATTGAAGAGATCAGGAATCAAAGGAAGGGGATACTGGTTCCTTACAGTGACCTTATTCAAGTTTCGGTAATCAATGCACGGCCTAAGACCACCATCCTTCTTCCCTACGAAGATGAAGCCAGCACCTACCGGCGAAGTAGAGGGACGAATGTAACCCTTGGCCAGGCATTCCTGGATATATTCTCTCATGGCTTCACGTTCGGGACAAGAGAGATTAAATATCCTACCCTTAGGGAGCTTAGCTCCTGGCACCAAATCGATTGCGCAATCGTATTCTCTATGAGGAGGTAACGCTTCAAAGGCCTTTTTAGAAAAAACATCAGGGAAGTCCTGAATAAACTCAGGTAGAGTGTTCATCTCCTCAGGGAGAGAAATAAAATTAACAGAAAAACGTGACGTCATGCATTCATTACCCCATTTGGTAAGATCCCCAGTATTCCAGTTAAACGTGGGATTATGCAACTGCAACCAGGGAAGGCCTAATGCCAAATCGGACGATATACCCTGCATAACCAGTACAGAGCACTGCTCCAAATGCATGGAGCCAACAAGGAATACAAAAACAGGGGTATGCTGTATAAAATAACCATTAGCAAGAGGAGTGGAGTCGATACCCACTACTGGGACAGGTTTAGGCAAATCAATCAATGGCATAGCTAGAGATATAGCAAATTACACAGACATAATATTAGCAGAAGACCCTGAATACACGAAGGCACTGCCGGTAGCAGACCTACCACCAAAAGAGACCTGAAAGGGAAGCAAGATCTTATTAGGTTTCATATTTACGGGAAATACCTGTGCGCCCAAGTGACCACTTAGGCGCGGAAGTTCTTCTGGCTGCTTATTCTTACGCCTAGGACAGTTGTTCACTTGATGCTTGTCCTCCCCACAGTAGAAGCAGAGACCATTCTTCCTGCGGAAGTCTCTACGTTGTTGGGGAGACACGGAGGCCCCGAGTTGCATTGGTTCATCCCAGTTTTCCGTGGAAGAACGAAGCAATGGAACTTCGGGAGCCATCATGGGGGAGCCAGAGGAGAAGGCACAAAAACTTTCAAGTCGTCGTTCCCTGAGACGTCGGTCAAGTCGTACCGCTAAAGCCATAACCTGATCTAGAGAGTCAGAAGAGGGGTAGCTAACTAACAGGTCCTTCAGGGCGTTCGACAGACCCAATCTAAACTGGCACCTCAAGGCAGGGTCATTCCACCGAGAAGCTACACACCACTTCCTAAAGTCCGAACAGTACTCCTCCACGGGTCTCTTACCCTGACGTAAGGTCACCAGCTGACTCTCGGCAAAGGCAGTCTTGTCAGTCTCGTCATATATGAGCCCGAGAGCAGAAAAAAAAAGGTCAACAGAGGAAAGTTCAGGGGCGTCAGGAGCCAAGGAGAAGGCCCATTCTTGGGGCCTGTCCTGGAGCTGGGACATAATTATACCCACTCACTGGCTCTTGGAACCTGAGTAGTGGGGCTTTAGACGGAAATAAAGCCTACAACTCTCCCGAAAGGAGAAAAAAGTCTTCCGGTCCCCTGAGAACCGGTCAGGCAACTTGAGGTGGGGTTCAAGAGGTGAGGTGGGGGGCACTACCAGGGTAGCATCTTGCTGGTTGCCGCTCTGAGCCAGGGCTTGGACCTGTAGGGAGAGGCCCTGCATTTGCTGAGCCAGGGTCTCAAGGGGGTCCATAGTAGTGACAGGGACCAGGGTAGAAAAGGTTTATGGGCCTGTTATTATGTAATGGCGGGGTAAGAAGACAGACAGGTGAGCCCTAATCTACCCGCCACTCAGTCCCCGCCTACTTGCAACGGCCCGTCCTAAGCGACGGCGCACAACTGGGCGACGGTTCCCACGCTCACTAAGTGCACGACAGACAAACAGACAAGGGTACACAGAAGCTAAGCGAAATGGGGCTGTTGCCCACAGCAACCCCGTGAGCAACAAGAATAGTGAACGAGCCGAGTTAAACCAGCAGTGGACAAGGTACAAAACGCAGAGCAGGAGAATAGTGAACGAGCCGAGTCAAACCAGGAGAGGACGAGATACAAAACGCAGAGCAGGAGAATAGTCAGTCAAGCCAGGGTCAATATGAAGCAGAAGACAAGTAGTAAGCAGCAGCAGCAAGGCCAGGAAACAGACTGAAAAGAATCACAGGCAAAGGAGGAGCAGGAAGTGATGGTATAAATGGACAGAGGGCGGGAGCTAGCTCCGTCTGGCCAGGCTGTGATAGGCTCTCCCACTCCTCAGCCTCCCAGGCTGATTGGTGGAAGAAGGGGTCACTCGACCAGACTTAGGAGCAGGTGCAGAGTGAGTAAAAACGGGCGTCGACACAGAAGCTATGTCTGGCCGATCCTTTACATAGAGAGAAGGGAAGTACTCTTCACCTGAATACGCAACGGCTAATCCGCATCAATTTAAGGCCTGGTTTACACGAGCATGTGCGTTTTGCGCACGCAAATAACGTGGCATTTTGCGTGCGCAAACGGCACTTAACAGCTCCGTGTGTCATAACCATCTGATGCGCCGCTGCGTGCTTTTCGCGCAGCCGCCATCATTATGACACTCCGTTTGGATGTTTGTAAACAGAAAAGCATGTGGTGCTTTTCTGTTTTCATTCATACTTTTTACTGCTGTTGCGCGAATCACGCTTGTCCCACGGAAGTGCTTCCGTGTGACATGCGTGGTTTTCACGCACCCATTTACATCAATGGGTGCGTGATGCGCGAACAACGCACAAATATAGGACAAGTCGTGCGTTTTTTGCAGCGGACTCACGCTGCGCAAAACTCACGGACTGTCTGCACTGCCCCATAGACTAACATAGGTCTGTACAACACGCGTGAAAATCACGCGCGTTGCACGGACGTAATATACGTTCGTGTAAACAAGCCCTTATGCACAGTTTAGGCAAAGCCGCAACAAAATCTGCAACACAGATTATGTGCGGCTTTGATGCGGACAGTGTCTGTAGAAAGACGTCTGGTCATACCCTTAAAATAGACTAAAGCAGCAAGTCTTCTAACATTCTCAATCCTTGTCTGAAATCTCAATTAAGCATGAGCTGCGCAAATCATATATTTGTATTGACTGCCTATACCGACATGTGGACCTGCTTTATTTTTTATTTTCCTGCGTTTAGGGTACTATTGCAAATTTTAACTACACAGACTTTGTTTATTCCAAAAGTTATTTTTTTTTACACTTTTAAATTTTCTTCTTTCAAATACAAAATTCTTTCAATAATTTTCATCTATAAAATTGCTTCGCACTGAAAAAAATTACATTCCCCCCCCACGATAAAAAGAGAGCAAAAAAATAAATAAATATATATATATATATTTTTTTTATTATTTTATTTTCCTGCTTTCAACCAAACAGTTTTTTAACATCTGGGGACACCTCATTACACCATCTTCCCCATTGCTGAGAACATTTTCTAATTGCCTTCATGTTTTTACATGTAATACCTTTAAGATGGATGTATCTCAGGACCGCTACCTTCATTCTGGGGCTCATTAGAGATCCATTGTTTCAGTATCATTTTTCTAGCAATATATAAACTACACCCTAGAGATCTTTTTGGGGAATTATTTAGAGTTGTCCCAAGACTACATCAAAGTATACATGTAATTGGACTGCAATCTATCTCAACGTTATAAATTCTATTCAAAACTTCTATAACCCTGTTCCAGTATCTTCTTAACTTTGGACAATTCCACAACAAGCGGATCAAATCTCCCTGCAAGCCCTAACATCTTGTACAACTATCCGTCTCTCGATAACCCATTGAATATTCCAAAGTTAACTACTTGTTTGAGATGGATTGGTCAAATCCTTTGTTAGAAAAGCACACAAAACACTTCTTTGAGACGAGGTTATGTTTTATTGATAGAGAGAATATAGAAATGATAGCTGTTTGTACTGCTATTTCTCTTTCATGAAACCCTTTTTTAAAGATGTTACTTTTTGCACACATGGTGCGGGTCGGTGCGGGAAGTTCTGATATTTGCAAAGAACTTTTGATTGTTTTTCCTGCTTTGCACTTTTGAATTGTAAACATTAGGTTTTTTGAGATTCTGTTAGGAAAGTTTTATTTAAAATGTATGCTTATTTGATGCAATGAAATGAAATATACACTGAGCTATGCAGAACTTCTCAGGAAATGTTTTTTCTGATAAAGTGTTAAATATGCTTTGCTTTCAAGTTTGGGGCAGTTGGATTTCTCAATAGAGACAGATGGACTTTAAGGAAGTTCAACTTTATCCCAGTTTCAGTTGTTAGTGTCAAAATATGCTATATGAAGCAAAACTGCATTAGACTAGTATTTTGTGTAAGATACTCACTGTCATGTGCAAAATGTCACCTGGTTGTGGTTAAAGCCTATATAAACGTGTGCTTATGTGATGAAGCTCAGACAACTGCTGATCTGCCATTTGTCTCCTTGCCGCAAGAATAAAAGAAGCACTTATTCAGATGAATCATTGAATTTTTATTGATAAGAATGGAAAATTCTCCCAACAGATTCCTGAAAGCGGATGGAAGGGTCTGATTTTGTAACCCTCTGATAAAGCAGAATTATAGGCTGATCATTTCCCACCAGCCAGATAGTCTCCAAGTTGTTGTATAATCATTGTCATATATTAACCTGAGATTTGAGCGTGGTCTCACAATCTGTCCATTCTGCACTTCTATGATCCTCTCTCTCAGGTCCTGCTCCTCAGATCTTAATAAGTTGATGTTTTCCTTAGGATCTTCTACCTCTTTCAGGACTAGCTCTGTAAGGTCATCCTGCATGGTGGGCTCTGGGTCTGAGCTCTCTGGTTGAGATGATGTAGAAGAGGAGGGTTCTTTAATGCTTTCTAATCTTTCTTTGCTCTCTCTACTTTTTTCTTGAGTGACTTTCTTTCCAGAGATTTTAGATTTAGCAACTTTCCACCAATATCTGATATCATCACTCATTCTTAGCCAGCCCCCTAAAACAAAATAACACAATTATAAAGCCGCAACACAAAGTACCTGCAATACCTTTATATACCTACAATATATAAACTATGCCTCGTTCACACTTTGCAGTGTTGGTTAATTTTTTGTGCAGTGAATGGATAGTTATGACTACCCATTTACACAACTGTTGGTGAATGCTGTGGTTTTGAGGGCCTATTGCATTTTTAACCTCATCATGCCTAAATCCTGGAATTTTTGTACACACAGGTTACGTGTATGGTGGGGTGCGGTGTACATCACTATCGCTGAGTGAGGACGAGCTCCAGTAATATTCTAGTAAATATTGTGGGCCACCCAGAAGGATACAGGAATAATGTATATAAACAATTGTAGGTAGGAACAGCTGACTTTGTTTATGGCGACCAATCAAATTTAAGTTTCCATTGTACTATTGAAGGTTAAAATATGAAAGCAGAGATATGATTGGTTTCCATGAGCAGCAGCATTGTATTTTTCCTCTAAATTAGATTTAGACCCCCTGTGTATTCTTCTGAAGAGAACGGCGTATTCAGCGATGCACATATAAGATTTATTAGGGCATATGGACATAATAGAGGGGGACCCCTTAATCAGTAACACCCTCTATTACCCGGGTTGTGTAAAGTAATCAGGTTCCGATACTAAACTCCTGCATATTACTTCGTCTTGTAGCTCCTTCTGTTCACATGACATTCACATAGGAAGCAGCGTCTCATCCAGGAGAAGACGGAATAACTGCAGTCACACTTTCTATAAGAGCTTGATGTACAGACACCATACACACTATAAAAGATGACTTACTTCTCTTTATATTCTCCTCTTCTATCCAGCATTCAGGATCGATATTACGGATCTTTTCATTGAATTTCCAATCCATTGACCTGTGAAGTGCAAAAAAGGAAAAATGAAAAGATATGTGAATTATTGCATGTTATAGAACAGGGGTCAGGAACCTTTTTGGCTAAGAGAGCCGTAAACGCCACATATTTTGAAATATAATTCCGCGAGAGCCGTACAATATGTTTAAAGGGCCATTGACAGATCAATCGCTCCAATGTTCACTTAGTACAGCAAGGAATGCTCCTCCCTGCTGTATAAAGCCACAACTGGACTGAAACAATGGTAATTAGCAGTAAAAAAATTAAATAAATAACTTACATTGTGAGCTTGCGATGCATGACATCAGTCCAGCAGTCTGGCTTCTTCTTTTTCCTGCGCATGACTGGAAGCTGGCATTCTTCCCACCTGATGTTGAGAGAATGCCAGCTTTGAGGCATTCGCAGAAGAAAGAAGCTGGAATGTTGGACATGTCACACAACGCATTGTCAGTTATGTCAATTATCTATTTTATTATTTTACAGCGAATTATTGTTTAGGTCCAGCGGTGGCTTAGTGCAGCAGAGAGGAACACTCCTTTGTGTACTAAGTGACCGCTGGAGCAATTGTATCTGTCAGTGGCCCTTTTAAAAGTGTTGGTCTTACAGAAAATGAACAAAAAAGAGAGGCTCAGTACCCATCTGGGAGACCTCCAGAGCTGTAATAAAGCGCTCAGAACAGATTTTTGCCCTGATAGTGGTCCTTTAAATCAGTTTCTTATGCCCACAAGAGATTAATTTAAAGCCCCCAAGAGTGTAATATGGGTGGCAGATGTTTTTTAAGGCCATATTTTTTTTTTTTTTTGGGGGGGGGGGCTATATTATGGATTATGTGGGATTATTTTCAGGGGTGAAGTGGGAAGGGGGGGTTGGTGGGACACACTGTATTACACAGCCCCTTTATTGATGCAGCTCACTGCTGCTGACCATGAGGCTGTGTAACAATTTCCATGTTATAATGTTCACCTTCAAAGCAGCAGCACAGCCAGGGGTTTCTGGAACGTCCAAGGGAGACACAAGGGAGGAGGCAGATGCCGCTTCACTAGGGGACGCAGGTGCGTGCTTGCAGACGGCGCGGCTATGCAGGGAGTTATGGGAAATGTAGTCCATGCTCCCTGCCGCTCACCACTGCCGCCAATGCTTATCAGGCCATCAAAGAACTACCGTATATGTCGGCGTATAAGACGACTGGGCGTATAAGACGACCCCCAACTTTTACCCTTAAAATATAGAATTTAAGATATACTCACCATTTCGTGCAGGAGCGCTTCACTATGGCCATCGGCGGCAGGACCCAGGACTCTCTGTCTCTTTGAACTCGCGCATGCGCAGATAGGCGAGGTACATGATGGGGTTAATTACTATTAATGTGAGGAACATGGAGGGTAAATTCATCGCACCTCGCGCCTCACATTAATAAGTGAATGAAAGCCGTGTTTATTTCATTTTTTTACAGCGTACACATCATAAATGATGCAAAAACATTGTTGTCCGCGCCATTACTGAATGTGTGTATTTTATGTATTGAGACTTATTTTAATGTTTATTGTAAAAAAAGGTGAAGGTGTATATTTTTTTAAAAATGTAACCATACTTTGTTTTTACTTTATTTTTAAACTTTAATGTACTGACATATATCAGATATGTGCCAGTACATTAGCCTGTGGACAGATAGCACACAGGCTGTTGTTAGGACATACTTGGGTATATCCTAACAACAAGAGATATGGTCAGACAGCCCTGGGGTCCGTCAATAGACCCTGGGCTGTCTGCCCATATATGGTATGGCCCTCGATCGCGTCACAGGAATTCCCTGTGATGCGATCCAGGGGCATCCCCCCTTCTCACTTTCCCCTGAATGCTGCAGTCAGCTGTGATCGCAGCATTCACGGGAATAACGGCGGAGATGAGAGGTTCTCTGATCTCCGGCGTTATAGAGCGGGGCTGCGGCTGTGTAATACAGCCATTGCCCCGCTCCTGACAGGAAGTGCGCGCGCGGTCAGCATGAGGAGATGCGGCCGGCGCTGCACTAATGAGCGGCAGTTCAGGCACTGAAGACAACATGGGGGTGCTGTGTAGCGCGCCCGCCATGTTCTGTCTTCAATGCCGCAGATCATTAGTGCAGCGCCGGCCGCATCACATGATGCTGACCCCGCGCGCATATGTCAGGACTCAGGAGCGGGGCTGTGGCTGAATTACACAGCCACAGCCCCGCTCTCATAGTCATGTGTACTATACTGAGCTGTGCGGCTGCAACGTGCATCCCTCCCATAGACAGGTAGGAGCCCTGTCTGCGAGCCAGATACGGCCATCAAAAGAGCCATATCTGGCTCGCGAGCCATAGGTTCCCGACCCCTGTTATAGAACAACTTCTGGAGACACAGTCCTTTCTTTTACTGAATTTTATGTTACCCTATTTCTCATACTTGGGGTTTAAATTTATACTATGTTTTAATTAAAAAAATGGTACCTTGTCCTGACTCAGCCTCTAGGGCCTCATTTATTAATATAACCTGTGGGGTCTACATGTCCCAGCACAAAACATAAAAAAGACATAAAATAAAATGATGAGAGTGAAATAAATAACATACCTTGTATCTGCAGATAATATGTCATCAAGATGAAACTGTGAAAGACAATGAATAAAGACGTTAGTTCCTATTTGTGACATACAAGGAACCCCACAATCCGGCATCTCTAGATTGTAAGCGCTAACGGGCAGGGGCCGCTCATTTGTCCCGTGGAATATATTATACCTGCTGTAGAAATGAAGGTTATTACTATTACTATTATTATTAAGGCTGGGTTCACACACCCTATTTACGGACGTTAATCGGGCGTTTTAGCCCCGAATTACGTCCGAAAATACGGTTCCAAAGCATCGGCACACATCTGCCCATTCATTTGAATGGGTTTTACGATGTTCTGTGCCGACGGTCATTTTATTTACTCGCGCCGCTGTCAAAAGACGGCGTGTAAAAAAGACGCCCGCGTCAAAGAA
Source organism: Rhinoderma darwinii (assembly GCF_050947455.1). NCBI lineage: Eukaryota > Metazoa > Chordata > Amphibia > Anura > Rhinodermatidae > Rhinoderma > Rhinoderma darwinii. The sequence continues at coordinate 44,423,573 of NC_134691.1, read as the reverse complement.
GTGCCTGTCACTTCTTGAGACGTAATTGGAGACATTTTCAATTGACACAATGGAAAAACAGCTCCAATTACGTCCGCGAAAAGCGCTTGCACTTGCCATTACGTCTGAAATTGCGGAGCTGTTTTGTGGCCATCTTGATTTTGGACACCGGCCACATCCTGCAGGAAATGAAGAAGACAGAGAATAAGATTTAGCGGAGAATTATTGTTGGAACAATTTCTCTATATTATAAGTTATAATTCTTACTACATTATAGTTCATATTATTATTATCAGCCTTTATTTAGACAGCACCACATATTACACAGCTCATTATGGGGGAGGGGGCTGTTATAACACAAAGTATATTGAGATTTATAGTAGATAAGACTTGTGGCAATATACCATATGATGCATTACTGCAAAATTAGTGAGGTTTTCTATGGTAATGTGATCAGTTTAGTGGACATATGGAAGGATATATAATTCCCATGATCCCTTACCTTCTAGGCATGAATTCATCCATTAGAGGGTTGTAATCTATCCATAGGAGTTCCTCCGCCAGAAATGAATCCTGCTGCCTTGATATTACAGCCAGCACTGTTATTAGAGGCGCTCTCCTAAACTCGATAATTTTCTCCCTCTTTTGTCCGATCTTCTCTTTTTTAATCAGCTGCGTAAGTAAATGGAGACAGAATTACACACTGGGAGTATACACTGGTTTTATATATAGCCTTCCCTATCCTAACCTCTGTATACAGCTACTAGTCACCACTGCTGTATACAGAGGACAGTGCTGTACAATGTACTGGACAGATCTACAACTTCTCTCACAGCAGAGCTTCATTCTCAGCCCAACCTGGAGATCAGACAGAACATATGGAAGATGTATGACCAATATTACTCTGAATATATTCACTGATGACATTCATAAAGCATTTATGAAAATAACACTCGTCCATATACAATCATCTCTTCATATACAACCTGCTGGTCAGATACATACCGTGTTTCCCCGAAAGTAAGACAGTGTCTTACTTTCTTTTTATCCCCAAAAGCCCCACTATGTCTTACTTTCGGGGTATGTCTTATATTAGAAAAAAATTGTCGAATTTTTTGCACTTTACTTTATTATTTTTTTATTACTATGGTCTGTCCCTCAAAGGTCAAAAAAGACCTTTGGGGAACTTTATATATATTTTTTTCTTTCTTTTACACCATCTTTTCCCCTGTAACTGGAGCTGCACAGCAGCCCCAGTTACAGGGGAAATCAGCCCTCTCATAGTGACGATTGTCACTAATAGGGCTGTGCTGGGTCTTGTTAGACACAGCAGCAGCCTGCCACTAACGGGACCCGGCGATCATGTGACCTGTCACATGATCATCGGGAGGAATAGAGACAGCGCCGCTGCTGCTGTCTCTATTCCTATACACAGCGTTCATTGAACGCTGTGTAAAAACACATCGGAGAAGACAGAAGCAGCTAAAGCTGCTTCTATCTTCTCCTCCGGGTCCCCGGCAGTCACTGACAGCCGGAGACCCGACATTCAGCTGCCCGATCGCGCGGGCAGCAAGTTAAAACCCGAGCCGTAAAAAGTCTATGGCTCGGGTTTTAAGGAGGAGGCGGCATTGACAAGTGCTGGGGGTGACGTATGGAGAGGGGGGCGGCGCGGAAGTGGGCAGGAGGCGGCAATACCCCGTGTTTCCCCGAAAGTAAGACATATGTCTTACTTTCGGGGTACGGCTTATATTAGCCGACCCCCCTGAAACCCCCGATACGTCTTACAATCGGGGGTGTCTTACTATCGGGGAAACACGGTAGAACTGCAATTACCTCAGAGAAGATTCCATGGACGATCTGGGATGTTTTCAGGAAGACCAGTTCTCCAGATAATCTCTCCTTAAAGTCAGGGACATCGGTGATCACTGGGTTTATAAGATGGTCACTGAACTGTCTGCCTTCCCTTTGGAGGCGTTCTTCCGATTCGTCATCGGCGGCCCTAAAAGTTGAATAAATAATTAGGAAAATGAGAACATTGAATGACTGGATCATTATTGTACATGCAGCATTAGCAGTGACTTTAAAGAGAAAGCTGAATGTATTCTGTATACTGCATCTACTATACATGGAAACAATACAATAAATAAACAATGTCTCCTCTGACAGATCCCATTTATTCCATCAGGATGAAAACAAATGGTAAGTACATTAGTTGGAATCAGTGTGCACATATTCTGTATGGATGTCTTATAGGATCCAGGAACTTGGCAGACAGAACTATAAAGTATAATGTCGTCTCTGTTTTTGCTAGAAGCAACCATTGAGGACCATCATAACAACTTAACCCTTTCAAGACCGAGCTCATTTTGACCTTCATGACCAGCCCCATTTTCTCAAATCTGACATGTGTCTCTTTATGTGGTAATAAGGGGGGATTCACACGAGCGTGTATTGGGTCCGTGCGGGCCGCGTGGTTTTCACGCGCCACGCACAGACCAATACAAGTCTATGGGGCAGTACAGACAGTCCGTGCTTTTTGCGCAGCGTTTGTCAGCTGCGCAAAAAGCGCGACATGCTCAATATCTCCGCGTATTTCGCGCATCACGCACCCATTGAAGTCAATGGGTGCGTGAAAACCACGCTGGTCGCATGGAAGCACTTCCGTGCGAACCGACTGAAACAGCGCACCAGCTGTCAAAAGGATGAATGTAAACAGAAAAGCACCACGTGCTTTTCTGTTTCCAAACATCCAAATGGAGTGTCTTTGAGATGAGCGAACCCAGACAATCGAACCGAACTTCACCGGGTTCGGCCGAACTCGTTTTGGCCGAACCCGGCAAAAAAAATTCCGGTACGCGACGTCAGGAGATAGTCACTGTCCAGGGTGCTGATAGAGTTAATTATGATTTTTCTCATTTTAAATGTATCTGCTTGTAAAACAGATAGTAATACCACACAAAATAGTTACTATTTTATATATTCCATATGTCTACTTTATATTTGCATTGTTTTTTGAACATTATTTTATTTTTCTAGGACGTTACAACGTTTAGAACTTTAGCAGCAATTTCTCACGTTTTCAAGAAAATTTCAAAAGGCTATTTTTACAGGGACCAGTTCAGTTCTGAAGTGGCTTTGAGGGCCTTATGTACTAGATAGACCCCATAAATCACCCCATATTAAAAACTGCACCCCTCAAAGTATTCAAAATAGCATTCAGAAAGTTTCTTAACCCATTAGGCACTTCACAGGAATTAAAGCAAAGTAGAGGTGAAATTTACAAATTTACAAATTCATTTGTAATACATTTTTTTCTGTAACACAGAAGGTTTTACCCGAGAAATGCAACTCAATATTTATTGCCCAGATTCTGCAGATTTTAGAAATATCCCACATGTGGCTCTAGTGCAGGGGTGGGCAAACTTTTTGACTCGCGGGCCACAATGGGTTCTAAAATTTGACAGAGGGGCCGGGCCAGGAGCATTTGGAGGGAGTGTTTGGGCCGGATATACTAAAGCATTAAATGTAGTGTGTGCAAACCTCATAGCACAGTAAGAACACTACAACCCAATTTATTAACTGTCTTTCAAATGTGAAAAATAGCCCTTATCAGTTAATAAATTTGTCTCAAGGAATATGCAAGATATGGCATTTACATACTATTTCGCAGATACTGGGAGGAGGAAATGTAAATAGATTAAAATAACATACGCACTGTGATTTATCAAGAAAAAAGTTCTGTTGACTCTGTAAATTAGCTGCCAACCTCTGAGCAGTAGCCGCCCGTTCTTGTGTTGACTGCTTGCTAGCATAGTTTGCATGCTTCGTGGCAAAGTGACGGCTGATATTGTACTCTTTGAAAACCGGAGGGCTTAATGGTGACGTGAAACAAAGTGAAAATTAAAGTGAAATAAAGAGAAATACGCGCCACATTAACCCCTTAATGACCGGGCCATTTTGCACGTTAATGACCAAGGATTATTTTTTGTTTTTCCACGGTCGCATTCCAAGAGTCGTAACTCTTTTTTTATTCCGTCGACATAGCCGTATAAGGGCTTGTTTTTTCCGGGACGAGTTGTATTTTGTAATTGTACCATTTTTAGATGCTTATAACATATTGATTAACTTTTATTAACTTTATTTTAGGAGAGAATTGAAAATAAGCAGCTATTCCAGCATTAATTTTCACGTTATAAATTTACGCCGTTTACTATGCAGCGTAAATAACATGTTAACTTTATTCTATGGGTCGGCACGATTACAGGGATACCAAATGTGTAAAGGTTTTATATGTTTTTTCTACGTTTGCACAATAAAAACCCTTTTAGAAAAAAATTACTTGTTTTTGCATCGCCGCGTTCCAAGAGGCGTAATTTTTTTATTTTTCCGTCGATGTGGCCGTACATGGGATTGATTTTTGCGGGACAATGTGTAGTTTTCATTAGTACTATTTTGGGGTACATAGGACTTATAGATGAACTTTTATTTTATTTTTTATGGGGGGAATGGGAGAAAAGAGAGAATTTTGCCGTTGTTTTTTGCGTTTTCTTTGGACGCCGTTCATCCGGCGGTTTAATTAATGTGTTCATTTTATTGGTCAAGTTGTTACGATCGCGGGGATACCATATATGTGTATGTGTGATTTGTTTTGACCGTTTTATTAAATAAAACCACTTTTTGGGGCAAAAAAGTAGTTTTATTTGACTTTCACTGTAATTTTTTTTATTTTTTTTTCACAAACTTTATTTAACGGTTTTACTTTTTTTTTTTTAGTCCCACCAGGGGACTTCACTATGCGATGTGCCGATCGCATATATAATGCTTTGGTATACTTCGTATACCAAAGCATTATTGCCTGTCAGTGTAAAACTGACAGGCAACCTGTTAGGTCATGCCTCTGGCATCGCCTAACAGGCAGATGCTGAAGACAGACCTGGGGGTCTTTGTTAGACCCCCGGCTGTCATGGAAACCCGACGGCGACCCGCGATTTGTTTGCGGGGGCGCCGATCGGGAGACAGAGGGAGTTCTCCCCTCTGTCAAACACATTAAATGCCGCTGTCACTGTTGACAGCGGCATTTAATGGGTTAAACTGCCGGAATCGGCGCGTGCTTCGATTCCGGCAGTTGCAGCAGGAGCCAGGCTGTGTATAACAGCCGTGCTCCTGCCGCTGATCGCGTGGGTAAACTGTCAGTACCCGCGCGATCACAGGACGGATATATCCGTCCTCCTGCGCGAACTAGCAGCTGCTGAGGACGGATATATCTTGGACAAGTTCGGCGGGCCGGATTAAAAAGCCTAACGGGCCGTATGTGGCCCGCGGGCCGTAGTTTGCCCATGTCTGCTCTAGTGTGATAATGGACTGAAATACCGGCCTCAGAAGCAAAGGTGCACCTAGTGGATTTTGGGGCCTCCTTTTTTTAGAATATATTTTAGGCACCATGTCAGGTTTGAAGAGGTCTTGTGGTGCCAAAACAGTGGAAATCGCCCAAAAGTGAGACGGTTTTGGAAACTACACACCTCAAGGAATTTATCTAGGGGTATAGTTAGCATCTTGACCCCACAGGTATTTTGCTATATTTATTGAAGTTTGTCTGTGAAAGTGAAAATCTACTTTTTTTTCTGAAAAAATATTAAAAAAAATAATATTTGCAAGGAATAAAGATTAAAAAGCACCCCAGAACTTGTAAAGCTACTTCACGCCAATACCCCATATGTGGTACTAAACTGCTGTTTGGACCCACGGCAGAGCTCAGAAGGGAAGGAGCGCCATTTGGATTTTGAAGCGCAGATTTTGCTGGATTGGTTTTCAGTTCCATATCGCGTTTGCAACGCCCTGGAGTAAGCAAAACAGTGGAATCCCCCCAAAACTGACCCCATTTTGAAGACTACACCCCTCAAGGAATTGTTCTAGGGGTATAGTTAGCATTTTGACCCCACAGTTTTTTTGCTGAATTTAGTGGAATTAGGCCGTGAAAATGAAAATCTACTTTTTTCTGAAAATACATAGAAATTTTTAATTTTCACAATGAATAAAGGAGAAAAATTACCCCAAAATTTGTAAAGCAATTTGTCCTGATTACAGCAATACGCCATATGTGGTAATAAACTGCTGTTTGGACCCACGGCAGGACTCAGGAGGGAAGGAACAATATTTGGCTTTTGGAGCTCAAATTTAGCTGGAATGGTTTTCGGGTGTCATGTCGCATATGCAAAGCCCCTGAGGTACCAAAACAGTGGAAACCTCCCAAAAGTCCCTTTAGGGGACTGGAACGAGCGATCATTAGGTCGCTGGTACAATACACTGCAATACTAATGTATTGCAGTATAATGTCATTATACAGGCTCCTGTAACAGCGCGATCGCTGTTCCTGTCCGTTAGTCCCGGGTGTCAGCTGTAATACACAGCTGACACCTGCAGAATATGGAGCGTGCACAGCGCATGAGCCCGCTCCATAAATAACCCCTCGCACCACGACATGCTATTAAGTCGTGGTGCGCCAAGGCGTTAATGCGCAGCGGATGGTGCAAAGTGAAAATTAAAATTTTCCACTGATATGCCATTTTAATGTACAATATATTGTGCCCAGTTTGTGCCACTGAAGACAAATACCTCATACAATGTTGAGCGGGTTCTCCCAGATATAAAATGTCATATATGTGGACGTAAGCTGGTGTTTGGGCACGCTGTGGGGGGAGGGAACACCATTTGGCTTTTGGAGCGCAGATTTTGCTTGGTAACTGTTCTGTTTGGGGTTTTGCTGGTATTTCAGTTTATGATGTGGGGGTATATGTAATCTGTGCGGAGTACATCAGGGCATAATAAGAGGGTATAATAATGGGGTACATAAATAATAATTCGCAGATATGTGGCCGGTGTCGCACTGATAAATGGTGCCCAATCTTATCCGCTTTTGGAACACTCTGCACATTTTGCATCGCCATATTCTGAGAGCCAGAACTTTTTTATTTTTTCTCCAACGGAGCCGTGTGAGGGCTTATTTGTTGCGGGACAATCTGTACTTTTCATTGGTACCATTTTAGGGTACATGTGATTTTTTTAAATCACATTTTATTAGATTTTTTTGGAAGCAAAGTGACAAAGAAACATTAATTCTGACAATGTTTTTCGTATATTTTTTTTACAGTGTTCACCGTGCGGTATAAATGACATTTTACTTTATTCTGCGGGTCGGTACGATTACGGCGATACCATATGTATATAGGTTTTTTATGTTTTGTGGCGATAAAATCACTTTGATGAAATTATTTATTTTTTCTGTATTCTGAGAGTCATAATTTTATATTTTTCCGTCAAAAAAGCGGTGTAAGGGCTTGTTTTTTGCGGGACAGGTTGTAGTTTTTATTGGTATTATTTTGGGGTACATGCGACTTTTTGATCACTTTTTATTCTATATTTTGGGAGGGTTGATGACCAAAAAAAAGTGATTCTTGACATTGTTTTTTAATTTATTTTTTTTTGCGGTGTTCACCGTGCGGGAAAAATAATATTATAGTTTTATAGTTTGGGTCGTTACGAACGCTGTGATACCAAATATGTGTACTTTTTTTTAACATTTTCATTTTTTTCCTATAATAAAAGACTTATTATAGGGAAAAAAGCATTCTTTTTTTTTGTAACTTTTATAACTTGTTTTTACACTTTTATAAAACTTTTTTATTACTTTATTTTTTACTTTTTACTTGAAGCCTGGCAGCACTGATCGCTGCTATAATACATTACACTACCTAGGTAGTGTAACGTATTATAAACTGTCAGTGTGACGCTGAGAGTCACACTGACAGGAAGCTTATGAGAGCCAGCATCCGGCTGGTTCTCATAGGCTGCTGTGCATGGCAGACCCGGGGGCTGTTATATGGCCCCCGGTTCTGCCTTATAACCGACTGCAGCACCCGCAATCGGTCCCCGGGAAAGTTTGTTGTAGCAACAAACTTTCCACTTTGTTATAGCAACAAACTTTCCAGTTCGTTGCTACAACACACTTTCCCTGCGATCACATGACCGGGACCTGAACTAATCAGGTCCCGATCATATCTCCGGGACCAGAGGCAGGTGATAACAGCGCGATCCGGGTGTCAGCGCTACTCTGAGACACCCGGATCGCGCTTTTAACACCCACCGTGAATTCACGTCGGCACTGCACAGAGCCCAGCAAGTGCCGACGTGAATATACAGTGGGCGGTCGGGAAGCGGTTAAACTGTGTGACTATAGTTTCCCTCCTTATTTCAGGTTCTTTCCACGATTGAGTTGGCTCCGAGAGGAGATTATAGATCTGGACACTGCAGATTCTGCAGCCAACTCAATCGTGCAAGGATTGAAATTAGGAGGCTTGACGACTAAAGTGGATAACATCTGTAGAACCGAATTTGTTGTGTGTATTGTCATGTGTCCCTGTAATCTCTATTACATCAGGAGGACCATCCACCCGATATTCAAGAGATTCAGGCAGCATGTACGATCTATTGGGTACAAGGTAGGGCTCTCCTCCTTTTAGTGAACGCATGCTTACATATCATGGAGGTAATCCCAGGGGAATGTGGATTGCGGGCATTTTGTGCATTAAACACGCTTTCACAGGGGGGGAATAGACATAACCTTTTGCTTCAAAAAAGAGGCAGAAATTGATCTTACAGGCGGAAGCCCTCGTTCCATTAGGTCTTATTGATCGCAAAGATCTAAGTGCATTTTTTAAGTTAAAGTATGTTATTCTATTCATCTTATACAGATGTAACTGCGTAGACTCTGTCCAAACATTTGTTGTGTCTTATGTATCACTGTAATGTACGATTTAAAGTTGCCTTGTTTCTATATAACGCCGAGGCCTTTACAAAGTATAAGGGTACACGTGAAACTGCCGTAGGTTAACACTCCACATCCCACTACTGCTTATGCTGAATAAAGTAGAAATCAACATTGCTAAATAGTGAGCACAGTGGTTTTTCTCATCATACAAATACTTGATCTAATGCTGCACCGCAGGGTCTAATGACTAATGTCTAATTTTCATAAAGGGAAGCTCTAACCGTGAAAGTGCAGGTGTCTCTAAGAAAGTGGCCATTCAGTACATAAATATACTGATAGAGATATATATATATATATAATACAACACATTCCTCCATAAATCATATCTAAATAGCAGTATTAGGGTAGTGGGGGTTATTACTCCATGCAAACAGCCCTTACAAGCTTGTCCACCATTAACCCCTTCCCGACATGCGCCGTACATGTACGGCGCTGTCGGGAGGTGCTTCCCGCAAAGCGCCGTAGATGTACGGCGCAGTGATGGTGCGGGCTCAGAAGCAGAGCCGGCACCATCACCGCGGGGTGACAGCTGTATTATACAGCTGGCACCCTCCAGAAGAGGCTGGACGCAGCTGCAGGCTTAAGGGAAGCCGACATGACCGTCCTGGTAGGGAAAGGGTTAATGTTATGAGGTGAGGGAAAGTTGAAGGAGCTGAAGGAGCTGCAAACAGCAATTTATGGCCACAAGTAAGGCATTACCATACCCGGGAGAACCCGCTTAACAATTTATGGGGTTAGATTCTCCAGGGGCACAACATATTGTGCGATGAATAGGCATGTTTTGGTAATTTCCTCTTCTAAAAATGAAATAAAAAGTGATCAAATAGTCGTATATGTCCCATAATGGTACCAATAAAATCTACAGCTTGTCTCACAAAAAACAAGCCCGCGCACTGCTCCATCAACCGAAAAATAAAAAAGTTATGGCACTAGTAATGCGGCGATGAAAAAACATCCCGATCTGAAGACCAGAGGGGAACATTCCTTCAGTTTCAGGGCCCTAGTATTTAGGAACTAGGAAGGGAAGGGACATAGCACATCTGCTGGAAGCGAGGGCACCCGTGTTATACCAGGGCAACACTTTCCCAGTAAAATTTCCCAAACTACTGTAGTATATCTGGGGCAATAATGGGCTGCATATTGTTACAATGTTATATGACTTGACCCAGAGTGCTGGGTGTGGTCACTCAGCAGTGGCGGATTAAGTGTACCCTGTGCCTTGGGCTGTTGACACAACTTGGGCCCCCTTCTCTCCCCTCGCACGCAATTCGACCCCCCCCCCCAACCCGCTGACACAGTACCCGTCAGTGCCACTAACCTGACGGATACAGGTTTTAGCACTAGATACAGACGCTATTTATTCAGGATATAAAGCAGCTGTATCTCAAAAAGTAAAAATAATTTTTAATAAAAAGTATTTAGAAAGTTGCACCAAACACACTGTTTTATTAGAGAAACAAAAAAAAAGAATAAAAAAAAAGGTATCACCTCTCTTTAACCCCTTAATGACCAAGCTTGTTTGGACCTTAATGACCAAGCCAGATTTGTCAAATCTGGTATGTGTGACTTTATCAGAGAATAATTCTGCAATAGTTTTGCATATCCAAGGAATTCTGACATCGTTTTTTTGTCCCATGTTGTACTTTATTTTATTGGTAAAAGTAGACTGATACGATTTGTGTAAATTAATGAAAAAATATCTAAATTTATGACATTTTGTAAAAATTAACATTAACATGTTTCCCTATTTGGAACTGGCAATATGTCACATATGTGTACATACATACTGTACATTTTTTTAATTAAATATATATTTCCATCTCTTTACTCTATTCCAGCAGCAATTTTGAAAAAATAAAATACATTTTGAACAATTTAGAAGACTTACAAATTTAATAATCATTTCATACATTTTGAAGTACATTTTGTTTTCCTGCACCAGGTTTTCAGGGCCTCATAGGGGTCAGAATGATGGAAACCCCCACAAATGACCCCATTTTGAAAACTATACCTATTAAGGTATTTATCTAGAAGTGTAGTGAGTATTTTGACCCCACAGTTTTTTTGTAAGAACTCATGCAAAGCAGGTGAAAAAAAATAAAATTCCACTTTTTCCACAAACGTGTTATTGTAAAGACAGATTTCTTTGTAAAGCGAACATGAGAATAAAGAAACACACCCAAAAATCTATCACCCTGTTTCTCCTGTCTTCATAAATACCACCATTGTGGCCCTAATACGCGGCCTGAACACACGGCAGGGCCCAAAAGGAAGGGAGCACCTGGAGGCTTTCAGGATACATATTTTGCTTGAAAATGTTTTAGACCCCACCGCATATTTGGAGAGGCTTTGAGCTGCTAGACCGATAGAAACTCCCCATAAATTACCCCATTTAGAAAACTAGACCCCCTTTGATGCCACAAACATTTTGACCCCACAGTTTTTTGCTAAATTTAATGTAAAGCACGTGGAAAAAAATAAAATTCCACTTTTTACACAAATGTGTCATTGTAAAGACAGATTTCTTTGTAAAGCGAACATGAGAATGAAGAAACACACCCCAAAATCCATCAAGCTGTTTCTCCTGTTTTCAAAAGTACCCTCATTGTGGCCCTAAAACGCTGCCTGGACGCATGGCAGGGCCCAAAAGGAAGGGAGCACATGGAGGCTTTCAGGGCACAATTGAATAAATTATAGGCCCCATATCAAGCATTTAGAAGCAATGAGCTGCCTGAGCAAAAAAAAAAAACACCCAGAAATGACCCCATTTTAAAAACTAGACCCCCTAAAGGTATTCATCTAGTGGTGTAGTGAGCATGCAAAAGAGAAGTGAAGCTGTGTATTTATAACGGATGCATGTCGCTATAGACGTATTTGCCTGTACTTATGACTATGGCTTGCTAAAGAAGCAGTTGTCCCTCATCTGATGTCATTGTGGACAGAATTCTGTCCTAATATAAAATCAGTCAGAGAGGAAAAAATAAACTATACTGGAGTGACGGGCAATATTTAAAAAAAAATAATGGAGGAAAATGCATCCAACTATGTTGCAAACTCGAGTCTGTTCACTCAACACCTGCGCGGCTGTCATGACAAGGTTTTTTTTTTTCAGTGACTGGTTGTACAACGTCTCTTTAGCTCCATCAATCCCTATATGACGAACGTGCCAACTGATTCTGCCCAGCAAGGTAGGAACTGTTATGTGCACAAAACAACCAACGGTTAAAGTATATATAAAGGGGCAGTGTCCAAAACCATCTATAGGAACAGTAAGGGTATGTTCACACAGGCGATTTTCAGCCGTTCTTCGAGCCGTAAACGCCCCGAAAAACGTCTAAACATGCGGGGGGCTGAACGCCTCCTAACATCTGCCCATTAATTTCAATGGGAAAAACGGCGTTCCGTTCCCACAGGGCGTTTTTAAAAACGGCCACGTAAAATAAAGCAACGTAAAAAGAAGTGCATGTCACTTCTTGAGCCGTTTTTGGAGCCGTTTTTCATTGACTCAATAGAAAAACAGCTCCAAGAACGGCCGTAAAAAACGCCGCAAAAAACGCAAGTTGCTTAAAAAACAGCTGAAAATCAGGAGCTGTTTTGGCTTGAAAACAGCTCCGTATTTTCAGACGTTTTTTTTAAGCGTGTGAATATACCCTAAAGGATCACTAATCCCCAAAATGATGTCAGTATTTCCAGAAGCATTGTCGGATGCAGGAGGTCCTGCGAAAACCCAAATGTAGTAAAGCCCATAGTGTATTGATTAGGAACAGCTCGATTATTAGTGATCCTCCAAATAAAAAAAAAAGATCATGCCCGTATCACCAATTAGAAATATTAATAAAAATAACAGCTTTGTTCAAAAGAAAAAAAATGATCTAAGGGTTAAAATATTTTCTGAATAAATAAACTCTACTACCTCTCCCAAAAGAATTCCTCCCCACTTGGAAAGCCCACAAACTAAAATGAAAATATAAATTTAAATTTAGTTGAAATGGGCACATCGGGCAGTAGAATCGACTATCCCTCCTCCTTCCATGCTTACTGGAAATCCGGCACCTTTTTTTGGGGATATCTTTGCGTCTCGGTGGAAGGGACGGGGTGAAGAAAATGGCGCTCTGAAAGACTTTGCACATCGTCAGACTTGTAGGGTTATGCAGGGTCATTGGAGTAAAATAGGAGACGCTCAATAACCTCCTCCTGGAACTGGAGGAAGGTGAGCGTTCCTTGTGTTTTTTTATAAAGTACAAACCCATTATAGGTAGTGATCTGAATTAGGTAGATTGCTTCCTTTTTGTACCAGGCCCTGGTCTTCCGCTTCACTAAATACAGTTGAAGCATCTGGTCCGACAGATCTACACCCCCATGAATTTATTGTACTCTGTCACACAGACAGGCCTACGCTTTTCCACGATGGCCCCCTCTCTCTAACAGCCACCGTGGTGCCTGGATGCATAGTGGACAACATATAGATGTCCTTCTTCTCATTCCACTTTACTACAAGTAACTGCTCGCTTACCAGTGTGAATGACGCCCCCCTTTCCACACGTCTGGACACCAATTGCTTTGGGAATCCCACTCTGTTTTTATGGACTGTTTAGCAGGCCCCTGTATTTGCAGCATGGAGGGATTTAAAAAGGGGGACACTGCTATAAAATTATTAGTGTAGACGTGGTACCCTTGGTGCAGGAATGGCACCATTAGGTCCCACACAATTTTGCCAGATGTGCCAATTGTCTATGGGCAGCCTGGGGGATTAATTTGGCGGTCTTTGCCTTCATAGATCAAGAAACCACAGGTGTAACCTGTTGTGCTCTAGCACACTTTATATAGTTTAACGCCATATTTTGCACTTTTGGAGGGGATGAACTGCCGGAATGAAAGACGGTCTTTGTAGCTAATCAGGGATTCATCCACCGATAAATTTTGATCTGGGGTGTAGAATTTGACGAAAGATTCTTGTAGGAGGGAAATTAAAGGCCTCAATTTATTAAGGCGACCGTAGCTTGGTTAATTTCTTTGGGGGACTTGGGAGGTATCTGTAAAATGCATGAAGCGCATTATAGATTCATATCGGTATCGGGACATAACTGCTGCAAATACAGGGGTAGTGTGGACAGCTCTTGATGCCCAGTAGGAGCGGATAGTTGTTTTTTTGACCAACCCCATATTTAGATTAGGCCTAAAAAAAAATTAAGCTCAGGGACACTAGTAGAGGTCCATGATGAGTAGATGGATGTGGGTTTCTGTGCAATAAACTGTCTTGCATAGATATATGTCTATTGGACAATTAACTCCAGGACTTGGTCACTGACAAATATGTGGAAGAAGTTCAAAGGGGTATAATTAGCAACATCCACATTTATTCCTGGGATTGCTGACAGTTGCGGGACCTGGAGGTAAATTAAATTGCAGGATCCCAGAACATGGGAGGCCCTGCACCACTTGACCCTGCACCGGGGATTTGACAGCAACAATTGATTCTACCACCATAGGGCCTGGGGTCCAGAGGTAGAAGTATAACTTGAGCCGTCACTGTCTGAAAAAAGTTCCACCTCTGAAGCAGTCGGTGTGGCTGCCTGAACTGCCGGAGCATATCAAGGTGTACGCTTGCTCCACAGTAAACCTTCTCTGAGCCATTATTTAGGTAGAACTGTAACCATTAGGCTACTACGTTTTTTTACGTTTTATGTCTAAAAAACATTTTCTTTGTTTTTTGGTATTTTTTTTCAAACTAAGAAAAAAAAAAAAAGTTTATCACTAGGTAGATAAATAGATTCCTAAATCCAGCGCCAAAAAATATATGTAAAACTGGCTGATCACTTGTGCTCACACAGGGGATGAGGGGGCACAAATGGGGTGATCAGGGGGCACAGACATGAAAAGTTTGTGTTTTTTTTCACTTTACTTCATTTGTACAGCTCAGGATTTGGTTATAGTGTCTCTCTCTTCACTCACAGATCAACTACAGTGAGGGGAGAGGAAGACAGCCAATGTCCTTGTTGTATTTTCTAAACAGACTTACATAGATCACTGCAGGGACCACTCAGATTGATCCCTGGCTGTTACTATTTGCCATATGCTGCCACAGGCAGCATTGGCAATATGCAAACGGCGCATACCGTTATCAGGGACAGGGTGGTGGGCGGGCGAGGGTCTAATAGGTGCTGGCCCTTATTTTTACTATTTCTCTCTTTTCTCACAGAATATATTCTTAATATAAAACTTTTGACATGTCATAGTGATATGTCAGACTTTTTAATCGGTGGGGGGTCTGAGCACTGAGACCCCCACCGATCGCTAAAGTGAAGCGGCAAAAGCACTCGATTGAATGCTAAGCCGCTTCGTTTCTGATCGTCATTCCTCGGAGTGGTACACCACTTGCTCGGCTTTTCAAGAAGAGCAGATCAGAAACTAAGCGGCACAGCGGTCCTTCTGCCACTTTGTTATAGCGATCCATGGGGGTCTCAGTGCTCGGACCCCCACCGTTCAAAACTTCTGACATTTCACTATGACATGTCAGAAGTTTTTTAGTAGTTTAGTTACACTTTAACCCCTTCCCGCCGGATCACGTATATTAACGTCATTAAAACCGGTGTCTTACCGCATTTTGACGTTACTGTACATCATGGAGATGAAGCTGGCTCAGGAGCTGAGCCAGCAACATCACCGCCGGGTGACAGCTGTATGTTACAGCTGGCACCCTGAGGTATCGGCCAGGACCGGAGCTGGCCTCCGATCCGACCGATTAACCCCTCACATGCTGCGTTCAATAGAAATCGCAGCATGTGAGGAGTTTATAGCCACCGACACCCCAGCAACGTGATTGCTGGGTTGCCGGTGGCTGCAAAGGCAATCGGAGGGCTAATGCTTACCTCCCGATCAGCCTGTAACGGAATCCTCCTATGCCTCGTCGTCGGCGGGGCCCAGGAGGCTTCCGGTACCATCGGCAAGATGGCGCCGCCTTAGCTTCCGGCTCAGAAGCGGAGCTGGCGTCATCAGCAGTGGGTGTCCACTGTATGTTACAGCGGACACCCCGATCTATCACCAGGAACCGGAGCTAGCTCCGATTCCTGGCATTAACCCCTTCGATGCAGCGATCCATTGTGATCGCTGCATCCTAGAGGTTTGTAGAAAATCGGCAGCCTTGCCATGCGATGGCAAGGCTGGCGACTGTTACTATGGCAACAGGAGCCCTAACAATGGGCTCCTGTCTGCCATTACGTAAGCTGATTAGGCCCCGCCCAGAGGCGGAGCCTGATCGGCTTGCTGTCAGTGAACAACTGACAGTTCCAAGACATTGCACTACATAGGTAGTGCAATGTATTAGAACGTCAAACAAACAGTTGGACATTCAAGTCCCCTAGTGGGACTAAAGAAAAGTGTAAAAAAAAAGTGTAAAAAAGTAAAAATAAAAGTTGTAAAACATACAATAAAAGTTTAAAATAATAACACAAAACACAATCGCCCTTTTTCACTTATCAAGTCATTTATTATAGAAAAAAATAATAAAGCCATACATATTTGGTATCGCTGCGACCGTAACGACCTGAACTATAAAAATATTATGTTATTTATCCAGCGCAGTGAACGCCGTAAAAAAAAAACCTCAAGAACACTGCCATAATTACTGGTCACTGTCTTCCAAAAATTGAAATAAAAAGTGATCAAAAAGTCGCATGTATCCAAAAATGGTACCGATAAAATCTATACCTCGTCTCGCAAAAAACAGCTGCATCGACGAAAAAATGTAAAAGTTATGGCTCTCACAACTTGGCGACAGAAAAAATACATTCTCTTTCCAAAAGTAATTTTATTGTGCAAAAAGTTATAAAAAAAGTTCTATAAATTTGGTATCGACGGAATCGTACTGACCCGCAGAATGAAGGTAACATGTAGTTTATAACGCATGTTGAACGCTGTATAAAAAAAAAAACAACTAAAAAACTATGGCAGAATTTCTTTTTTTTTTGTCACCTTGCTTCCCAAAAAAAGGATAACAAGTGATCAAAAAGTTGATTGTACCCCAATATGTACCAATAAAAGCTACAGCTCGTCCCGTAAAAAAAGAGCCCTCATACCACTACGTCTATGAAAAAATAAAATAAGTTAAGGCTCCAATGATTCAGGAAAGAAAATTATCCAGTTGTGCCGGCCCGAGGGGAACATTTCTTCTGTTTCAAAAGGCGATGTATCAAGGCACTAAAATTAGGGAACCAGGAAGGGGAGGGCCCAAACATATCTGCTGGAAGCGACGGTGCCCGTATTATACCAGGACAACACTTTCCCGGCAAAATTCCCCAAACTGCAAAGGTGCGGAGTGTGGACCAAAAGGGGCATAAGGAAGGACATTTATCAGTGCGACACCGGCCTGTGCAGAAAGGATCGATCACAGCGTAATACACATCTATGGATCATTTTATTATTTTTTTTACCTTATTATTATACCACCTGACTATGCCCCTAATGTACTCTGCCCAGCTCAGATGTGCCCCACATTATAAACGGAAACAACAGTGATACTCCAAACAAAACTATTACCAAGCAAATTCCACGCTCCAAAACCCAAATGGCGCTCCCACCCATCTGAGCCCTACAGTGTGCCCAAACAGCAGTTTACTTCCACATATATGGCATCACCATACCCGGGAGAACCCTTTTAACAATTTTTGGGTGTGTGTCCCCAGTGGCACAAGCTGGGCACGACATATTTGACACTGAATTGGCATATCTAGGGAAAAATTTAAATTTGTACCTTCCGCAACGCGATCGTTTATGGAAAAGACACGTGGGGTGAAAATGCTCACTACACCTCTTAATAAATGCCTTGAGGGGTGCAGTTTCCAAAATGGGGTCACTTCTCAGGGGTTTCTTTTATTATTTCACATCAAAGCCTCTGCAGTTGTGAACCAATACTTTATATGTCGCCAAATTAGGCCTCAATTTTACATGGTACTCTTTCACTCCTGAGCCCTGTCGAATGTCCAGGCAAAAGATTAGGGCCACATGTAGGGTGATTCTAAAACAGGGAAACACCGCATAATAATTGAGAGCTGTCTTGTTATGGTGGCACAAGCTGGGCACCACATATTGGCGTATCTAAGGAAAAATTACCATTTTCATTCTCCCACATCGTGTGCACACGAATTTCTGCAAAACACCTGTGGGGTTAACATGCTCACTACACCCCTAGGTGAATACCTTGAGGGTGTTGTTTCCAAAATGGGGTCACTTCTGGGGGGGATACACTGTTTTGGTCCCACAGGGACTTTGCAAATGCAACATAGCGCCCAGAAACCAAACCAAATGCAGCAAAATCTCTACACCAAAAGCAACTGGCGCTCCTTCCCTTCTGAGCCCTGCCGTGTGCCCAAACAGCATTTTATGACCACGTGTGGGGTATTGCCGTACTCCAGAGACGTTGCTTTACAAACGTTGGTGTTCTTTTTTTCCTTTATTTGTTGAGAAAATTAAAAATTTGGAGCTAAAGCTACGTCTTATTGAAGAAAAAGGATTTTTTTTGTTTTCACTGCCCAATTCTAATAAAATCTATGAAACACCTATGGGGGCAAAATGCTCACTACACCCCTAGATGGATTCCTCAAGGGGTGTAGTTTTCTCAATGGAGTCACTTTTTTGGCGTTTTCACTGTTTTGGTACCTCAGGGGCTTTGCAAATGCGACATGGCCTGCGCAAACCATTCCTGCTAAATTTGAGCTCCAAAAGCCAAATAGCGCTCTTTCCCTTCTAAGCTCCGCTGTGTGTCCAAACATCCGTTTATAACCACATGTGGGGTATTGTTTTACTCGGGAGAAATTGCTTTACAAATGTTGTGGTGCTTTTTCTCCTTTAGTCCTCGTGGAAATTAGAAAAAATTAGCTAAACCTACATTATCTTTGAAAGAATGAAGATTTTTATTTTCACGGCCTACTTCCAATAATTTCTGCAAAAAACCTGCGGGGTCAAAATGCTCACTATACCCCTAGATAATTTCCTCAAGGGGTGTAGTTTCCCAAATGGGGTCACTTTTGGTGGATTTCCACTGTTTTGGCACCGAAAGAGCCCTTGAAACCTGACATGGTGCCTAAAATATTTTCTAATAAAAAGGAGGCCCCAAAATCCACTGGGTGCTCCTTTGCTTCTGAGGCCTGTGTTTCAGTCCATTACCGCACTAGGGCCACATGTGGGATATTTCTAAAAATTGCAGAATCTGGGCAATAAATATTGAGTTGCGTTTCTCTGGTAAAAACTTCTGTGTTACAAAAAAAAATAGATTAAAAATGAATTTCTGCAAAAAAAAATGAAATTTGAAAATTTGCTCTTGCTACCGCCCAGCCTCTTCCTGACTTCATGGAAGTCACCCTCTGTAACTTTCCATAATTCTCATAGTAGTGAATGGCAGTTACGGAAGCAGCGTAGCATGCGAGCTACGCTGCTTCCGTAACTACCATTCGGTTCTATGGGACTTACGGAAACAGTGTAACTCAGCAAACTATGCTTTTTTTTGTAACTCCCGACATTGAAGTCAGGAAATGTCCGGGAGGCAGCGAGAAAGAGGTAGAACATGGTTTAGGGGGCCCCGTTCTTAAGATAGGTGCGGGTCCCAGAGGTGGGACCTCTTTGGCCACTTTTGACCTTCCTGACAGAGCCCCATTTTTCAAATCTGACATGTTTGACTTTATGTGGTAATAACTTCGGAATGCTTTTACATATCCAAGGGATTCTGAGACTGTTTTGTCATGACACATTGGACTTTATATTACTGGCAAAATTTGCTCCATACATTCAGTATTTAATTGTGAAAAACACCAAAATTTAGCGAAACATTGCAAAAATGAGCATTTTTCTAAATTTAAATGTATCTGCTTGTACGACAGGCAGTTATACCACACAAAATAGTTGCTAATTAACATTCCCCATATGTCTACATTAGATTGGCATTGTTCTTCTGAACATCCTTTTACTTTTCTAGGACGTTACAAGGTTAGAACTTTAGCAGCAATTTCTCACATTTTCAAGAAAATTTAAAAAGGCTATTTATACAGGGGCCAGTTCAGATGTGAAGTGGGTTTGAGTCCCTCATATATTAGAAACCTTCAATAAGTCATCCTATTTTAAAAACTTCACCCCTCAAAGTATTCGAAATAGCATTTAGAAAGTTTCTTAACCCTTTAGACGTTTCACAGGAATTAAAGCAAAATAGAGGTGACATTTACAAATTTCATGTTTTTTTTCAGAAAGTATTACCAGAAAAATGCAACTCAATATTTATTGCCCAGGTTCTGCAGAGTTAGAAAATATCCCACATGTGGCCCTAGCGTGGATTCTTTGGGCCTTCTTTTTGTTAGAATATATTTTAGGCACCATGTTTGAAGGGCACCACTAAAAGTGACCCCATTTGGGAAACTACATCCACCAAAGAAATTATCTAGGGGTATAGTGGGCATTTTGACCCCACAGGTTTATTGCAGAAATTATTGGAAGTAGGTGATGAAAATGAAAATCTACATTTTTTCAAAGAAAATGTAGGTTTAGCTAATTTTTTCTCATTTACACAAGGACTAAAGGAGAAAAGGCACTGCAAAATTTGTAAAGCAATTTCTCCAGAATAAAACAATGTGGTTGAAAATGGCTGTTTGGACACGGCAGGGCTTAGAAGGGAAAGAGCGCCATTTGGCTTTTGGAGCTCAAATTTAGCAGGAATGATTTGCAGAGGCCATGTCACATTTGCAAAGCCCCTGAGGGACCAAAACAGTGAAAACACCCAAAAACTAACTCTATTTAGGAAACTACACCCCTTGAGGAATTCATCTACGGGTGTAGTGAGCATTTTGACCCCACAAGTTTTTCATAGAATTTATTAGAATTGGGCAGTGAAAATAAAAAGACGTAGATTTAGCTCAAAATTTTTCATTTTCTCAACAAATAAAGGAAAAAAAGAACCCCAACATTTCTAAAGCAATTTCTTCCGAGTATGGCAATACCCCATTTGTGGTCATAAACTGCTCTTTGGGCACACAGTAGGGCTCACAAGGGAAGGAGCGGCATTTGGATTTTGAAATGCAGATTTTGCTGGATTGGTTTCTGGTCGCTATGTCGCATTTGCAAAGCCCCTGTGGGTCCAAAACAGTGGAAACCCCCCCAGAAGTGATCCCATTTTGGCAACTACACCTCTCAAGGTATTCAGCTAGTGGTGAAGTGAGCATGTTAACCCTGCCGGTGTTTTGCAAAAATTAGTGTGCACTCGATGTTTCAGAGTGAAAATGGGATTTTTTTCTATAGATATGCCAATATGTGGTGCCCAGCTTGTGCCACTATAACAAGACAGCTCTCTAATTAACCCCTTCCCGACATTTGACGTATCCATACGCCAAAGTTGGGTAGGGGAAGTATGGAACGAGTTCACAGAGTGAACCCGCTCCATACGATGCCAGTGTTTGCTGTATGTTACAGAGTAAAGAGCGGCATCTCGCTCGAGTCCGATCCCGCTCGTTTATCTCGTTAAATGCTGCGGTCAATAGCAACCGCAGCATTTAACTCATTAGAAAGAGGGGGGCGACCCCCTCTAACAGCTCATTGCGCCCCCCGCAACGCAATCGCGCGGGGGTGGGGCGATGGTTTCTATGGCTGCCTGGGGGCCTAATGAAGGCCCCCAGGTCCGCCGTCTTTGTGCATCTATTGAGCCCTCACATAAGTACTTACATTAGTATTGCAGTATATTGTGCAAGCGATCTGACGATCGCTGGTTGAAGTCACCTAGGGGGACTAATAAAAAAAAGTAAAAATGAGTTAAACAAAGTTTTTTTTTTTATGTAAAAAAAAAAGAAAAAAATTAAAAGTGCAAAAAAAAAACATTTCCCCATTTTCCCCCTAGACAGAGGCGTAGCTAGTTTCTCCTGCACCCGGGGCAAAGATTCACCTTGGCGCCCCCCCCCCCCCCCAAACTCTTTCCCGACATCTCCTTCCCACTCACAATGTTTGCTTAATCAACCAATCAATGAGGTGTAACTTTTTTTTCACTTTTATTTTAATGTAACTGGAGCATAAAGCCATTTGTACATTTTACAAGCAGTATAGTTCTATGTGCGGTCCTTGTTTTGCGGATCCGTGATATGAAGCCGTATAAATGGCAACGGTTGTGTGCTTGAGGCCTTGGGCCTCATGCCCACTTCAGTTTTTTTCATCAGGGTGCTATCCGTTGTTTGAACTGATAGCACCCTGACAAATTTATTTCAATAGGTCCATGCACACTTCCATTGTTTTAACTCAATCGTGCCACCGTTCCCTCAAAAATAGGGCAGGTCCTACTCCTGCCCGTTTTTGACGGAACAGTCTCTGCATTTGCATTGATTTGGTCCGTGAAACAACGGACTGTACACGGAAGCCATCCGTGTGAGGTCCGTGATTCACGGAAACCGTCATTAGCGGCAGTACAACGGCCGACGGAAGTGTGCATGAGGCCATACAGTCAAATCCTTCCTCCCCACTAAAACAGATTATACAGAATCCCCTCACCCAACTTATTTATATGCATACTCACACACCTCCGACACAAAAACGATTTATAAACACACTCACACACCTCCACACACACCTCCACACACACCTCCACACACACACACACACACACACACACACCTCCACACACACACACACACTCACACACCTCCGACACAAAAACGATTTATAAACACACTCACACACCTCCACACACACCTCCACACACACACACACCTCCACACAAACGCACACACACACACACACACACCTACACACACACACACACACACACACACCTCCACACACACAAACCTCCACACACACACTTCCACACACACACCTCCACACACACACCTCCACACACACACACACACGCACACACCTCCACACACACACACACACACACACACCTCCACACACACACACACACACACACACACACACACCTCCACACACACCTCCACACACACTTCCACACACACCTCTATACACACACACACACATACACCTCCACACACACACACAAACACACACCCCCAAACACCTCCAAACACCTCCACACACACACCTCCACACACACACACAGACACACACCTCCACACACACACACACACACACACACACACACACACCTCCACAAACACACAACTCCACACACCTCCACACACCTCCACTCACACACACACCTCCACACCTCCACACACACACACACACACACACACACCTCCACACACCTCCACACACACACACACACACACACACACACACAACTCCATACACACACACTTCCACACACACACCTCCACAGACACACACACACACACACACACACACGCACACACACACACACACACACAAACACACCTCCACACACCTTTACACACCTCCACACACAGCTCCACACACACCTCCATACACACACACCTCCACACATACCTCCACACACACACACACACACACACACCTCCACACACAAACACCTCTACACACACACACACACACACACACACACCTCCACAAACACACAACTCCACATACACACACACACACACCTCCACTCACACACACCTCTGCACACAAACACCTCCACACACAAACACCTACACACACACACACACACACACCTCCACACACTTCCACACACACCTCCACAAACACATACACATACCTCCATACACACACATACACACACCTCCATACACACACTTCCACACACCTCCACACACACACCTCAACACACACACACACGCGCGCGCGCGTGCGCGACACACACACCTCCACACACACACACACACTCACCTCCACACACACCTCGACACGCACAAACACACCTCCACAGACACACACACACACACCTCCACCACAGATACACCTCCACCCACACACACACACACACACACAACTCCACACACACACTTCCACACACACACCTCCACACACAAACACACATGCACACCTCCACACACCTCCACACACCTCCACACACCTCCACACACACACACACACACACACACACCTCCACAAGCACACAACTCCACACACACACCTCCCCACAAACACACACCTTCACTCACACACACACCTCCACACACACACACACACACACACACACACACACACACCTCCACACGCACACGCACACACACACATACACACACGCGCGCGACACACACACCTCCACACACACACACAATTATACACACCTCCACACACACACACACACACACACACACAGACACACGCACGCACACACGTCCACACACACACACACACCTCCCCACACATACCTACACACACACATACGCACACACACACACGCACACCTCCACACAGACATACACACACACACACACCTCCACACACACACACACACACACACACACCTCCACACACACCTCCACACACACCTCCCCCTACTTGCACATACACAGCTGTACTTATCAGTTCGGAGCTCCGTAGTGGGATCTTCATGTTATGAGGGGTCACACGTTGCAGGCAGGAGAATAGCTGTGGATAAGACTGCTCCTCCCCATCCCTCTCTTCCTCCATCCTCCCTGCTTGTCTGTCTGCTAGCTGGAGCTGAACACTTCAATGGTGTTCTCCTCACAGGCAGAGTGTATGGCCGGCTGCATTATATGACGTCACATGTGACGTATAATGCAGCTGCCCGGAGCACACACACACACGCTCTGCCTGTGCAGGAGAACATCGTGCATACATTACACAGCTCCCACTCCTGTCCCATGTGCTGCCCATGGCACTAAATGTCTATGGGGGTATCGGCCCGGAGGGCACATGCCTCCACTCCCCTGGTCGGCGCCCCCCCTTCCTTCCGTTGTAGTTGCATCTGGGGCACATGCCCCGCCTGCCCCCCCTAGCTACGCCCTTGCCCTAGAGCATAGTAAAAAAAAAAAAAAACTTAATTGGTATCGCCGCGTCCGTAAAAGTCTGAACTATTACAATATATCATTATTTAACCCGCACGGTGAACGCCAGAGCCTCTATTTTTTTGGTCAACTAATCTCCCACAAAAAATGAAATAAAACGTGATCAAAACGTTGCATGTACACCAAAATGGTATTATTAAAAACTACAGCTTATCCCGCAAAAAATAAGCCCTCATACCACTTAATCGACGGAAAAATAAAAAAGTTACGGCTCTCGGAATTTGGCGACACAAAATACATTTTATTTTTTACACTTAGGTTTTTACTTGTAAAAGTAGTAAAATATAGAAAAAACTATATATATTTGGTATCGCCGTAATCGTATTGACCCAAAAAATAAAGTTAACATGTTGTTTTAATTGCACAGTGAATTCCGTCAAAAAAACTACGCACAAAAAACCATGGAGGAATCGCTGTTTTTTTCATTTTCTACCCCACAAATAACTTTTTTTCCCATTTTCTACTTCATTATATAGCACAATAAATGATGCAACGGAAACCTACAACTCGTCCCGCAAAAATCAAGCCCTCATAGGACTATATCGACGGAAAAAACGAAAATGAAAATCTGAAAAAAGGGCTGCGGCGGGGAGGGGTTAATATGCTGTGTTTCCCGGTTTTAGAAACACCCTACATGTGACCCTAATCTTTTTCCTCAACATTTGACAGGGCTCAGGAGTGAAAGAGTACCATGCAAAATTGAGGCCTAATTCGGTGATTCACAGAGTATTGGTTCACAATTGCAGTGGCTCTGATGTGAAATAATAAAAGGAACCCCTGAGAAGTGACGCCATTTTGAAAACTGCACCCCACAAGGCATTTATTAAGGGGTGTAGTGAGCATTTTCACCCCACAGGTCTTTTCCATAAATGATTGCGCTGCAAATGATGCAAAGTAAAATTAAAATTTTTCCCTAGATGTGCTATTTCAGTGCCAAATATGTCGTGCCCATCTTGTGCCACTGGAGACACACACCCAAAAAATTGTTAAAAGGGTTTTACCGGGTATGGCGCTGCCATATATGTGGAAGTAAAATGCTGTTTGGGCATGCTGTAGGGTTCAGAGGGGAAGGATCACCATTTGGCTTTTGGAGCATGGATTTTGCTTGGCAGTAGTTTTGTTTGTACTTTTACTGGTGTTTCCGTTTATAATGTAGGGGGTACATGTAAGCTCGGCGGAGTATATAAGGGGCATAGTCAGGTGGTATAATAATGGGGTAAAAAAAACAATAAAATAATCCATAGATGTGTGTTACGCTGTGACACAATCCTTTCTGCACAGGCCGGTGTCTCACTAATAAATGGTCCTTACTTATTCCCCTTTTGGTCCACACTCGGCATCTTTGCAGTTTGGGGAATTTTGCCGGGAAAGTGTTGTCCTGGTATAATACGGGCACCCTCGCTTCAAGCAGATATGCTTGGGCTCTCCCCTTCCTGGTTCCCTTATTTTAGGGGCCTTGATAATTCGCCACTTGAAACAGAAGAAATGTTCCCCTCGGGTCGGCACAACTGCATATTTTTTCTTTCCTGACTTATTGGAGCCTTAACTAATTTTATTTTTTCATAGACGTAGTGGTATGAAGGCGTTTTTTTTTTTGCGGGACGAGCTTTTATTGGTACCATTTTGGGGTACATGCGACTTTTTGATCACTTGTTATCCTTTATTTTTTGGGAGGCACGGTGACCAAAAAACAGCAATTCTGGCATAGTTTTTTAGTTTTTTTTTTATACAGCGTTCACCAGGCGTTATCAATTACATGTTACCTTTATTCTGTGGGTCAGTCCGATTCTGGCGATACCTAATTTATAGCAGAGGCTGGACGGCAGCACGGAGGGCTTAACGGGAAGCCTCCATGACTGCCGTAGGAGGGAGGGTTCAGCCAATAGGAAGGACAGGTTAGGTGAGGGAGGAGGGAGAGATGGGAGGAGCCAGGGTGTGGTAACTGTTCCTCCCGCTGTTTTCGGCATTGAGCCGGAAGAAGCGGGAGGAGAAACAAGCAAAAAACTTAGCTTCCACCCACCCGCCCTGAATTAGGTTCCATTTATGGGATTGGGGTGTGGGTTTATCTGTTTCTTGTGCTTTTGATGTATGCTTATGTAACTTGTGTTTTGTTTTATTTCTTTTAAGCAGGTCCGGGTGTCATGGCAGCTGGCGGGGGGAGCCTTGAGGTTGGTCAGTACAAAATGTTGGGGGGGTCGCAACGGGGGTATGCGTCCCCCAAAAAATGGTAGATCATTTGAAGACTTCATAGGGTGTTATCCCTTTGAAGTGGTCTTCTGGTGGTTGGAGCCATCTACAGGGGTGAGCGGTGCTTCCGAGCTGGTTTACAGCTGGAGGTAAATAGTTGGTGGTGGTTTGCAGATGGCTAATTTAAAGGAAATCGGAAAAATGGCTTCAAGGACTTCCCCTGCTCTGTTTAGTGTTAATTGACCCATGTTGAGTCATGTGAATTATAGTAGGAATTCTCTGGTCGAATTCCTAAAAGAGTTATTTGAATGTTTCGGATTAAATTGCATTTAATCAATGTTAAATAAATAAACGGCTGCTGTGGCCATTTCACATCCAACCTCGGTTGTCACGTATCTTTATTGGGAAGGGGGCGAAAAAAGGGGAATAAAGGTAAAATGGTTAATCAGCACATGACTCTACTTAGGCTAGTCAAGCACTTTTTTATGTTTTACAACTTTGTGCACAATAAAATAACTTTTGTAAAGAGAATGGATTTTTTTTGTCGCCAAGTTGTGAGAGCCACAGCTTTTTAATTTTTTCATCGCAGGAGCTGAGGGCTTGTTTTTTGCGAGAAGAATTATAGTTTTTATAGGTACCATTTTTGGGTACATGCAACTTCTTGATCACTTTTTATTTAAAGTTTTGGAAGAAAAGTGACCAAAAAATAGCAAGTATGTCAGTATCTTTTAGTATCTTTTAGTTTTTTTTTTTTTTTTACGGCGTTCACTGTGCGGAATAAATAACATAATATATTTATAGCTCAGATCGTTACGATCGCAGCGATACCAAATATGTATGTCTTTATTATTTTTTTCAATAATAAAAGACTTGATAAGGGAAAAAGGGCGATTGCGTTTTATGTTATTGCTTGAAACTTTAAGGGTATGTGCAAACGAGAACTGGCTTTTACGTCTGAAAAGACAGACTGTTTTCAGGAGAAAACAGCTGTGTCGTTTCAGACGTAAAAGCTCCTCCTCGCATTATTGCGAAGCGTCTTTGACGCCCGTAATCTTGAGCTGCTCTTCATTGACTTCAATCAACAACGGCTCAAATTTCGTTGCAAAGAAGAGTCCTGCACTTCTTTGCCGAGGCAGTCAATTTACGCGTCGTCGTTTGACAGCTGTCAAACGACGACGCGTAAATGACAGGTCGTCGGCACAGTACTTCGGCAAACCCATTCAAATGAATGGGCAGATGTTTGCCGACGTATTGTTGCCCTATTTTCAGGTGTAAATCGCCTCGTTTACGCCTGAAAATAGGTCGTGTGAACCCAGCCTTATTGTATTTTTGGCAACTTTTATTTTTTCTTTTTTTGCACTTTTTTTTTACACTTTTCTTTAGTCCCACTAGGGGACTTGAAGCTCCAACTGTTTGTTTGATGTTCTAATACATTGGCACTACCTATGTAGTGCAATTTTTTAGAACTGGGCGGGGCCTAATCGGCTTCCGTAATGGCAGATAGGAAGCCATTGTTAAGCATACTGTTGCCATAGTAACAGTCGCCAGCCTTGCCATCGCTTGGCAGGCTGCCGATTTCATACAAACCACTTTGATGCAGCGATTGCATTGGATCGCTGCATTGAAGGGGTTAATGACAGAAATCAGAGCTAGCTCCGTTTCCTGCCTTTACAGTGGGATGTCCGCTGTAACATACAGCGGACACCCACTGCTGATGACGCTGGCTCAGCTTGTGAGCCGGAAGCTGAGCCGGTGCCATCTTGCCGATGGTACCGGAAGCCTTTTGGGCCCCGCCGACGACGGGTCATAGGAGGATTTAGTTGCTGGCAGACCGGGAGGTATTGGGCCTCCGATCGCCTTTGCAGCCACCGGCAACCTAGCGATCATGTTGCTGGGGTGCCGGTGGCTATAAACTCCTCACATGCTGCGATCTCTATTGAACGCAGCATGTGAGGGGTTAATCGGTTGGATCGTAGGCTAGCTCCAGTCCTGGCCGATACCTTAGGGTGCCAGCTTTAACATACAGCTGTCACACGGTCGTTATGTCGCTGGCTCAGCTCCTGAGCCAGCTCCATCTCCTTCACGTACAATTACGTGGTATTGCATGAAAACACCATCTCCCATCACGTAACTGTACATGAAAATGCGGGAAGGGGTTAAAATCAATTTGGCGAACCTCTTTGAAAGAGAAAGGGCTTCTCTGTGGATATCCTCCTGCAGGGGATGGTTTCGGCCTACCTTCCAGGAATGGGAGACAGGAGGCCAAGCGAAAGACCTGCGTGCACCCCATGGGCACCTCCCGACTCATGCTGCCCCGGTTCTGAAGGTTGTTCGTCGGTGGGGTCTGGAGGCGAGGGAGATCAAGACCATGTCGAGAAAATTTCTTGACAGAAAGGTCTTGTTGACCTGCTTTCAGAAGCCCCTGGCGCTCAGGAACTGCCCAAGTAGAGACCTCGTGGTGGGATTAAAACTTTTAAACTCTGTGAGGATTCCCCAGAAGTTTTAGGATCTGGCTTGGCGCTGCTTCCATGGAGGCTGTATGTAAGGGGCAATCTGAAGTATAGAAACTCAGATGAAAGAGGTTGTACTCGGGAGGAGTGCGGTGACACGCTGGAAAGCATGGACCATTTCTTGCTTCGGTGTCCCTTCAATGAAGAGGTTTACAAACGGGTGGGAGCTTCCATCGGTTGGCCCGGTCTGACTAACCTCTCCTTACGCTGGTTGGGCCTATGGGGCATTCGGAGAACTGGGTGGAAGGGATCATTGCACTTATTTTTTAGTTAGTTTAGTGATCAGGTATTTTTGTGTTTCGTGTCGACTCAGTTTAAAATCCTCCTGGAGGACGAGGTGTGTAGGAATATCATGGGTGACCTGGTGAAGGTCCGGTCTCTGGAGGTTGAGAGACTGGGTGCATCCAAGGCCTCTCGACTTTGGAGGGGCTTTAATTTTAGGTGCCTTAGGTCGAACCAACCTTTAGGGGGAGGGGGTGCCCCTGGGTATTAGACTGGGGGTAGGGGTCTACACCTGGCCATGACACCGTGAAATAGTGATAGGGACAGAATGAGGGACAGCCGGAGGGACAGATTAGTTTATAAAGTAATAAGGGATAGAGATAGGGAAGCTGGATAGGTTTAGCGATAGGGACCGGGGTGGTGGTTGGGGGTGGCTTTGGCCTCTGGGCTGGTGCTCTAGGGGGGCTTTCCTCTCCTTCCCCTCTGTTGATGGGCTGAGTAAGCACAAGTAGGTGTTTGTTTTGAGCTTTTGGAGACAGAAAAAGGGTTTACAAGCGGCCAAACTTAGGTTTTCGGGTTTATGTATATAGTATGCTATTTGGTTATAGTTATGTGTCTGTTATGATTTGAATGGTGTATAGGTGTATGCATGGGTTTGTGTGAATGTTGAGGTAAGATGGGCAGTACATAGGTGGGGGGCCTGGGGGTGTGCCCAGCCTGATTCTGGACTACGTGGATGTGAAGAGGAGATGTGACGTTGGATCGGGCTGGGTCGGTGTGTTGGGTGTTGGGGGCCAGCATCCGAACTATGCGGACATGGGAGGACATGAGGCGTGATGCTGGTCAGGGGAGGTGATGGGTGGTGATGAAAAAGTTAGTATGTATAAGGTTAGGCATGAATGTGGATAAGTTAAATTAAATAAAAAAAAAAATAAAAAATCTAAAATAAAAAATCATTTAAAAAAAAAAATCATTATTTTTTGAGGGTTTTGTACTTTTTTTTCATTTACATAATGCACTGAAGTAAGTGCACCATGGGATGGTAATTTTTTATTTTTTAGAGTTTATTATTATTATTTTGTTATTTCTATTATTAGTGTGATTATTATTCATTTTGTTTTATATATGTGGTGATTTTGGTTTTTAGGGGGCCATTGGTTGGCACAAGGTTATAAGAGTATGTTGTAATAAGTATGCTGTATATAGTGTTATAGTTATGTTTCCTTGGGGTTGGGGGGTATAGGTGTGTGTATGAATGAGTATGGGATTATAGTTATGTATGCATGGGGATGTATGTAAGAATGGTCAGGCTGGGTAAATTAATTTTGATGTACAGAAATGTACATACATTTTTTTTGTTGTGTTTTGCAAATATTGTATATTTTGTAATGTTTTATATTTTTTATTAAAAGAGTACCAGCAGTGACTAATGAGGAGGGAGGTTGTGTCTGAGTGCTGCTGCTGTGTCTGATTTGTGAGGACCACACCCAGGATGGAGGGAGTTTCCTTTTTTCACCAGCCCAGGTTCATATCACCTGCCTGGGCTAAGGAAACGTCTGTGAAGGAGGCTCCATTCATACATGGAGCCTCAGACCTCTACCCCCTTGAGCATGCAGGCGGGGGGTAGAGGGTCTTCCCAACCTGTTGGGAAGATGCAGCCAGCATCAGGGGTGTGAAGGTCATCCCGTGGAAAGATCTGTGTGGCCCCCCCTGATGCTGGGGCTCTGGAAGGTGTCGAGAGGAGAGACGTGGAGGAGGAGATGTAAGTACGCCCAGGTGGAGGCCCAGGAGAAGGCCCAGGAGAAGGCCCAGCAAGGCAAGATACCCGACCCAGGGACCAGAGTACGGTCGAGGAGTGGGGGCTACTGCGGTCGGGGAAGTCGGTGGAAACCTTCAGCCCCCGCCTAGCTGCCCGACTGGAAGAATACCGGGACCTCAGTAAGTCCCTGCGGCGGCTACGGGAAGATCTGGCAGTCGCCAGGGGACGAGCCGCGAAAACAACAGGCGCCAAGAGGTCCCGGTATAGTTTCCAGGTAAAACAAATTCTGGAGGAAGTGAAGGCGGTGGAGGAAAGGAGATTGGAGATCGTGGCCGGTGGGGGAGCCTTCGGGGAGAAGCTGGAGAATGACGAGAGGTTTTCCCTGATGGCATCCCCCACGCAATGTAACCAAACCCCCTACAAAGGGGAAGAAAGGAAAAATGAAGAGGCTGCTAAAAGTGCAGAGGCATTGGAGGCTGCAGAAAAGGAAGCCAGGATTACAGAGGCCGCAGAAGTGGAGGCCGCAGAAGTGGAGGAGAGTCTGGAGGTGGAGAGGATGCCAATCCGGGAGGAGACGAAGATGGGCTCGGAGGCCCCCTGGGAAGGCAGTAATGGAGGGGCAAGTGGGGAACTTTCCTGCAGCCAAGGTGTACAAAACTTTGAATCGGGCAGTGAGCAGCCCCCGGGGGTTGCTCACGCAAATACGGCTGCAGGAGTCCCCAGTGTCCCTCCAGAACATTTGTTTTGGAGCTCAGTTGCCACCGGAGGAGGACAAAGTGCAAAAGAAAAAGCTATGGAAGATAAGACGGAAGAAGACAGGTGGGGTATCCTATAAGTATTCCTACCTGTCTTCCTTGCGTTTCGGACCAGGTGAGAGCTCCGTTCGGGTTGCAAGCCCCGCAAATCCCCCAGCTTCGGCCTCTACAGTGGAGTCGGAGCGGGAAAGCGGGCAGAATAAAATGGTGTCGGTTCAACTCAATGTGGCCAAGATGGCGCCGGACGCCGTCTCCTGTAAAGGAGGCGGTGCAAGCGGCCAAGAGGCGTTAGGGGGCGTATCCCAGTGTCCAGTGTATGGGGAACCTCAGAAGCCGGCCTTTGGTCCAATATCCTATGATGACAGATGAACCAACACATGGATGCAATGGTAAGTTTGGTTTCCAGGTTCTGGGTTGTCCCTGGGTACAACAACACTGCTACCCGATATGTGCAGACATGTCTTCTCTGTGCCGGCCATAACACAGGGAGAACAGTAAAAGCCCCCGAGTAGCATACCGCAAGGCCATTGTACCCATTGCAGCGACTGCAGATTGATTACATACAGCTACACAAGGTTGGTAGGTATGAATATGTCCTTGTCTGTGTTGATATCTTTTCAGGATGGCCTGAAGCATGATCTGTGGCAACAGCCAATGCAAAAAAACGGCTAAGAAGCTGCGTAATGAAGTGATATGTAGGTCTGGTGTTGCAGAAACCATAGAAAATTATCCAGCTACACATTTCACAGGGGAAATATTTAGAGAAGTAATGTCAGCATTAAACATTGAACACACGTTCCATAAACCCCATCACCCCCAGCGTAGTGGGGCGGTAGAAAGAATGAATTGGTACACTGAAGTTAAAAATTCAAAAGGCAATGTCTGAGACAGGAAAAACATGGACAGAATGCCTTCTAATAGCGTTACACTCAGTCAGAGTCACTCCAAACAGAAAGATCTTACTGCATTTGTGGGAGCACTGAATAAAAATAGAATTTCTTTGTATTATCGTGTTTATGGTTCCCTTCCAGATCCAGATTTCCTTGCAGGGTCTCATTATGTTAAGCCCAGAGATTGGATAATGATAAAGACACACGTCTGGATAACTCTTGAGCCCGGATGTAACGAACCGTATCAAGCCAGCTGACCATTTCCACTTCGGTAAAACTTGAAGAGAAAGCTTCCTGGATATTTACCGGTCACTGCAAGAAGGTTCTGAACCCCGAGGCTTCATCATTGTAACCTATCTTTTACTCCAATGTATTACATCCTTAAATCCCAAAGGAGAATTGAGACAAGATTATCAAATATCATCAGACTGTCGTAAAAAATGACTAACTTGTGTCCGATGGTTGGAACTTGACATTGTACGATTACCATATGTGGACGAATGTCAGCGTCCCTCATACAATAGTAGGGCATGTTTTTGACCCTTGATGGGTGGTCAACATTACTAAAAGAGTGCATCCGTGGATGATGGACTACAGATAAGGAATCCCAGGAAATTGGAAAGGGGTCAATATGATGGCACTTAAGCTGGGAGATACTACTAGTAGTAAATTGAAAATTAGCTTTTAGAAGGCCTCAGATTATCTAGGCTGTCACATGCCACATTCAAATGACTGTTTAGGTTGGTATGTGCACGATTAAGCTTGTGGATGGGCATCAAATTTTACGAAAAGAGAAAATACCACCTGTACCCAAAGGGGAGCTATTCCTGATCTTGGGGATAATTCTAATCAAAGTGATCCTTCCATATACAGACAGGAAAGATATCATAGCCCCATGGGTAACAAGACTAGTGAACCCTGGTGCCTTTTCCATAATTCACTAAGACTTGTGGAATTAGCAGATATGATGGTACATCATAGGAGTGGCGCCTTTAAGCTTCCGGATGATATCTATATAGTGTGGTAATAATGCATATAAATGGATACCTATGGGAGCAGAAGGAACCTGTACATTAGCTAGACTCCAGTCAGCCACATGGGTATGGGAAGATAATGATTATCCTTACAGTAACATATCAAACCATATGTTGTTCAAGAGGGAAGCTAACCCGAGTAAGGCTAAATCCCTAGTATATGTTCCCTGGCAAGAAAAGTTAGGCCTATCACTCATACTAGTAGGGCTATCTGTAAGAAATGCACATAATATTGAAAAGCTTGCTGACTTATTTGACAATATTACAGAATATGTTTTTGATGCTTTAAATATAACTAGCACATTTACCAGTTAGCTTATCTTAGTAACTATCCAGCATGCTGTAGTTCTGGACTATCTCATACCATCCCAAGGAGGTATGTGTCAGATAGTAGGCCCTGCCTGCTGCCATTATATAGAACCCTCTGGCCTGTTGCAAGTCACGTATGATATCGAGCAGGATAATAGCTATAATTAGTTATAAAAACCCAACGCAGATTAAAGTTCTATGTGTAGAAAAAGGAGAAACATTGGGACATAAAATAACTTCTACATCCCTGCTTCCAGTAACAGTTCCCACGCCTCAATTCATTAAGGATGATGGATGGATATGCGCCTACTGTGATGGATGAAACCCCTCTCAGGTCGACATATGTGTCCATCGTGGTGGTGTTAGGAAAGAATCATATAATTAGGAATAGATTTGTGTGGCCAGGAACACCCCACTCTTAGGTAAATGATTTATAGATGATCTGTGGGAAAGGATCTCAAGGCAAGTTTGATGATCCCACTGTTTATGTGGCTACCCGTGTAATCCGTGATATACCTGTAAAGGATCTGCCAGACACAGCTTCTGTGTCGACACCCGTGGGTAATCAGTCTGCACCTGCTCCTAGGTCTGATAGAGTGACTCGATCTGCTACCACTCAGGCTGGTAGGCTCAGGAGTGGGAGAACCTATCACAGCAAGGCCAGACGGTTCTAGCTCCCGCCCTCGGTCTATTTATACCTGCATTTCCTGCTTGTCTTTGCCTGTGATTCTTTCCTGTTTCCTGGCTCTGCTGCTCCTGCTATTATTATTGAGCTTGCTTCATTTTGACCCTGGCTTTACTGACTACGCTCCTGCTCTACGTTTCCTGGTTTGACTCGGCTTGTTCACTACTCCTGTTGCTCACGGTGTTGCCATGGGCAACTGCCCCATTTCCCTTAGCTTCTGTGTGCCCTTGTCTGTTTGTCTGTCGTACACATATTGAGCGTAGGGACTGTCGCTCAGTTGTACGCCGTCGCCTAGGACGGGCCATGCAAGTAGGCAGGGACTGAGTGGCGTGTAGATTAGGGCTCACCTGTCTGTCTCAATACCCCGTCATTACAATACCACAGTTTCAGCTGTAACTCATGATAGGTAGATTCCCCAATCTAATGGACACCATACTAGGTTAGGAAGGGATAGGAGGATCCGAGTTTTCACCTTCAGAGGATATCGGTTCCCATAGGGATAGAATAGTTGGATGCAGTATTTTGTCAAAAAGAGGGGAACTGTCAGTAATAAATCTAATACCTGTTAGATTTATTTTGTATTAATATTATCAATACAAAATGACTGCATTATATTGTTTGAGATATGTATTAGATGTGTATTAGATATGTTTTTAATCTTCTCTTAAATGAATGCATTCCCTATCCCCTAAGATAGGGTAAAGATTACATCATCTGGCATTCCAAACAGATGAGTACCAGGAATAAAGTCATTACCTTATATGGAAGTATTGTTGGGTGTATACCTATATGTACTTGGCATCATCTGATTGGTTGTGTCTTAAGTGAAAGCATGAACCTATAAATAAAGGCTCCGTCCACAGCCATTTTAGATTTCTGTACATCAAACCATTGTATGTGCAATCTCTCCCGATCGGTCATTTTTGTAAATATGAATGAATCCTGGACAAATTCTGTTATGGAGAAAAGGAACTCAAGAGTGATGGGGATTAATTTCACAGTTGGGCATATGTGAGCTGGGCAAAGTACATCAGGGGCATAGTCAGGTGGTATAATAATGGGGTAAAAAAAAAAACAATAAAATAATCCATAGATGTGTGTTATGCTGTGACACAATCCTTTCTGCACAGGCCGGTGTCGCACTGATATATGTCCTTCCTTATCCCCCTTTTGGTCCACACTCGGCACCTTTGCAGTTTGGGGAATTTTGCTGGGAAGTGTTGTCCTGGTATAATACGGGCACCCCAGCAGATATGTTTGGGCCTTCCCCTTCCTGGCTCCCTAATTTTAGGCCCTTGATTCTTTGCCTCTTAAAATCGAAGAAATGTTCCCCTCGGGCTTGCACAACTGCATATATTTTATTTCCGGACTTATTGGAGCCTTGACTAATTTTATTTTTTGATAGACGCAGTGGTATGAGGGCTGTTTTTTGTGGGACAAGCTGTAGTTTGTATTGGTACCATTTTGGGGTACATGCGACTTTTTGATAATATTTTATCAAATTTTTTTGTGAGGCAAGGTGACCAAAAACCGCAATTCTGGCATAGTTTGTTTAGGGTTTTTTTTATACAGCGTTCACCATGCATTATAAATTACATGTTAACTTTATTCTGCGGGTCAGTACGATTCCGGCGAAACCAAATTTATAGACTTTTTTATGTTTTACAAATTTTTGCACAATAAAATTACTTTTGTAAAAATAATGTATTTTTTCTGTCGCCAAGTTGTGAGAACCATAACTTTTTCATTTGTTTGTCGATGGAGCTGTATGAGGGCTTTTTTCATTGCAAGACGAGCTATAATTTTTATAGGTATCATTTTTGGGTACATGCGACTTTTTGATCACTTTTTATTCCAATATTTGTAGGTCAAAGTGACCAGAAAACAGAAATTCTGGTATAGATTTTATGGGTTTTTTACCACGTGGAATAAATAACATAATATTTTTATAGTTCAGGTTGTTACGGTCGCGGCGATACCAAATATGTGTGGTTTATTAATTTAAAAATAATAATAAAGGCCTTGATAAGGGAAAAGGACGATTGTATTTTATTTTATTACTTGAAACTTTTTTGACACTTTTTTTAAGTTCCACTAGGGGACCTGAAGGTCCAACTGTCTGATTTTTTTTTTCTAATACATTGCTCTACCTATGTAGTGCAATGTATCAGATCTGTCAGTCATTCACTAACAGCAAATCGATTAAGCTTTGCCTCCGGGCGGGGCCTAATCGGCTTACATAATAGCAGAGCAGGAGACCATCGTTAGGCTTCCTGTTGCCATAGCAGCAGTCGGCGGCCCTGCGATTGCAGGGCAGGGCTGCCGATCTGCCGCCAACCACAAGGATGCAGCGATCGCTGCATCTAAGGGGTTAATGGCAGGGATCGGAGCTTGCTCCGGTTCCTGCCATTACAGGTGGATGTCTGGCCACCAGAGGGAGTACTTCCCAGAATTACAGCAAGGTGAATAAGGTAAAGCAAGCTGACTCACAGCTGCTGTAAATGTGTAAGGGAATCTCACCCCCCTCCATATTTTTGTCTACAAGCCAGGAAAAGGTGTCTTCAAATTGCTAAGCATTGTCCGGCTCCCATTTTGGGAGTGATTGTACAATGCAGCTGGTAGACGCTATAGGACACACCAAAAGGCTAAGGGTATGTTCACACGCTTAATAAAAAACGTCTAAAAATACGGAGCTGTTTTCAAGGGAAAAAAGCTCTTGATTTTCAGGTGTTTATTAATCAAACTTGCTTTTTTCGCTGCGTTTTTTTACGGCCGTTTTTGGAGCTGTTTTTGTATAGAGTCAATGAAGAACTGCTTCAAAAACAGCTCAAGAAGTGACATGCACCTCTTTTTCGTGGGGCGTCTTTTTACGTGCCGTTTTTTGAAAATAAGGCGTAAAAAAATGCCCCGTTGGAACACAACGCCATATTTCCCATTGAAATCAATGGGCAGATGTTTGTGGGCGTTCAGCTTCTGATTTTTCAGCCGTTTTTTGAGACGTTTACTGCCCGAAAAGTGTCTGAAAACACTACGCGTGCACATACCCTAAAAATGATGAAAGTGAAGTGAATGACTTTTCAATTGACAGGTTCACATGGCGTGTATTTGGAGTGATTTTTTGGTGCATTTTACGTACCAAAGACTGCATCAAAAAACGCTTGATTGCACTTATCATTTACATAATTGGTAAAGTGCGCTGTTAGTATATACAACCCGCTTTTTTAGACACGTGTTTTTAAAAAACGCGCTGTGTAAATATAGAAGTGTCGAGTCAATTACTATGCACGTAAAACACGCCAAATGTTCCCATAGTCAATGGGAGTCCTAATTATTCGCCAAAATGCACACACAAAATGCGTCAAAAAACACGCAAACAAGGTGGCAAATGCTTGATTAAGCTTCCCATTTACATCAATGGGAAAACGAGCCGTTACTTCTTTATGCAAGCGTTTTAAAATATAATTTTGCATAAAAAAGATCAGTGTGGGGGGGTTGTGTGTGGCACAGCTGCATGTTTGGCGGGATTTGTGTGTGTGAGTGTGGTGGGGGGTGCTTGTCGCTGATTCTTCAAAGCACCTGATAAGCGGCTATGAAGGATCAGCGGTGCCCTTGCATACTCCGTTGCACAAAAATAGGACACAGTTCTTCTGCGCACACTACGCACACACACAGCTCTGCTATACACACAGCTCTGCTACACACACACACACACACACACACACACATATCTCTGCTACACACACACAGTTCTGCTACACACACAGCTCTGCTACACACACAGCTCTCATACACACACACAGCCTTTGCTACACACACAGTTCTGCTACACACACACACAGCACACAGCTCTTGTACACACACACACATACAGCTCTGCTATACACACACACACACACACACACACACAGTTACAGCAGGTGTGCGGGGGTGGCCACGAGGGGGGGGGGGTGTGGCAGGGGGTCCGCTAGAGACAGACATGGACAAACACCTTACCTGCAGTGCTGCCGGTCTTCCTAATGGCGCCGGCTTTCCAACTACAAACCAGCTTCTATGCTGGGTCGCTCTGAACTGTGCCTGCGCAGTACAGAGTGACATAGCAGAAGCAGAGGATACAATGAACGAGAGCCGTATACACTCTAGCTGCCGTATTCCATCTGTGTATGTGTTAATAAAAAAAAATTTTATGTGAAAAAATAAATAATGTCAATATAATATTTTATTAAATAAAAACACATAAATTAATAATAATAAAAAAATCATGACACTGTCCCTTTAGGGTATGTTCACACGCAAACTCAAAAACGTCTGAAAATATGGAGCTGTTTTCAAGGGAAAACAGCTCCTGATTTTCAGACGTTTTTTAAGCCACACTTGATTTTCGCTGCGTTTTTCACTGCGTTTTTTACGGCCGTTTTTGGAGCTGTTTTCAATAGAGTATATGAAAAACGGCTTCAAAAACGTCCCAAAAAGGGACATACACTTCTTTTCCGCAGCTGTTATTTTACGCGGCCGTTTTTTTCAAAACGGCCGCATAAAAAAACGGCCCATTGTAACAGAACGCTGTTTTTTCCATTGAAATCAATGGGCAGATGTTTGGAGGCGTTCTGCTTCCAAAAATAAGCCGTGTGAACATACCCTCAAGGGTTTAATGCCGGGGATCTAAGCTAATTTCGGTCCCCGCCATTACAGCCGGATGTCAGCTGTAATACACAGCTGACATTCGGCGATGATGGCACCGACTCGGCTTCTGAGCCGGTGCCATCCATTTGTCGTATGAATACGGTAAAATACAGGAAGCACTGGCTTTCCATGACGTATCCATACGACAAATGTTGGGAAGGGGTTTATATTGAAAAATGCTATCAATAAAAACAAACAATCACTTCCATTGAAAAAGTGGGGCAGGCCAGCATGCTTTTCAGCAAGGTTTTTTTCGCTTTAGGATTTTGTATGTGTAATTCAGTATTCACTCAATGGTTAAATGGGTAAAGTTATTTCACTCAGATAAGCTCCTTAGGCTGAGTTCACACATAGCGGCCACAGCACGGTGATGTGACCAATAAATTGCGCCCACATGCGATTAAACCACAAAAATGGCACTTTTTTTTAATGACTGTTAATGGCAGTCGAAAAGCTCGCCATCCGCCAATCAGCTGCGCTGTGGATGCTACGTGTGAACGCAGCCTAAAGCTTGTATCTCCATGAGCAGTCTTTTAGGCCTGATTTACACGAGCGTGTGCGTTTTGCGCGCGCAAAAAACACTGCGTTTTGCGCGCACAAAAGGCATTTGACAGCTCCGTGTGTCATCCGTGTATGATGTGCGGCTGCGTGATTTTCGCGCAGCCGCCATCATAGAGATGAGGCTAGTCGACGCCCGTCACTGTCCAAGGTGCTGAAAGAGCTAACTGATCGGCAGTAACTCTTTCAGCACCCTCGACAGTGAGTTCCGATCACAATATACACCAACCTGTGAATCAAAAAAAGACGTTCATACTTACCATGAACTTCCTGCTTCCTCCAGTCCGGTCTCCCGGCCGTTGCCTTGGTGACGCGTCCCTCTCTTGTCATCCGGCCCCACCTCACAGGATGACGCGGCAGTCCATGAGACCGCTGCAGCCTGTGATTGGCTGCAGGCTGTGCTTGGCCTGTGATTGGCTGCAGCTGTCACTTGGACTGAATTGTCATCCCGGGAGGTCG
Source organism: Rhinoderma darwinii (assembly GCF_050947455.1). Classification (NCBI taxonomy): domain Eukaryota; kingdom Metazoa; phylum Chordata; class Amphibia; order Anura; family Rhinodermatidae; genus Rhinoderma; species Rhinoderma darwinii. The sequence goes on along the minus strand of NC_134691.1, from coordinate 44,382,781 downwards.
GACTGGAGGAAGAAGCCGGGAGGTTTATCGGTAAGTCAGAACTTTTCTTTTACACGTTCATGTATATTGTGATCGGAAGTCACTGTCCATGGTGCTGAACCAGTTTAACTCTTTCAGCACCGTGGACAGTGACTGTCTCCTGCCGTCGCATACCCGAACATTTTTTGCCGGGTTCGGTCAAAACGAGTTCGGCCGAACCCGGTGAAGTTCGGTGCGCTCATCTCTAATTTGACACTCCGTTTGGATGTTTGTAAACAGAAAAGCACGTGGTGCTTTTCTGTTTACATTCATCCTTTTGACAGCTCTTGCGCGAATCACGCAGTTCGCACGGAAGTGCTTCCGTGCGGCATGCGTGGTTTTCACGCACCCATTGACTTCAATGGGTGCGTGATGCGCGAAAAACGCACGATTATAGAACATGTCGTGAGGTTTACGCAACGCACTCGCGCTGTGCAAAATTCACGCATCGTCTACACTGCCCCATAGACTAATATAGGTGCGTACGACATGCGTGAAAAGCACGCGCGTCGCACGCGCGTATATTACGCTCGTGTAAATGAGGCCTTATGCCCATCATTTAATCATTATATACTGTCAGTTTTGTCAATTGGGCTGGGGCTACACACGATACAGGTCGAACATCCAAAGATCACTGTGTCGTGCTGCGTACATTCACCGCTCCATTCACTGTCTATGAGACTGATGGAAACAGCCAAGGGCTTTACTCGGCTGTTTCCGTCATTCCCATGGACTTTGAATAGAGCCACAGAGCGCACGCTGGACAGCCGTTCCATTCAATGCCTACAGTCGAGCATTGAGGAAGATCTGGGGGTTCGGAACTCCCGTTCTTAAGATCGCTGGTTGTCCCAGGGCTGGGGCGCTCAGCGATCAGACAATTATTCCCAATGCTGTGGATCGGTGATAATTGAAGATTCTGGGAATATCCATTTAAGGTGTAAAGTCAGCTTTAGCCGAAACCTTCTGGAATTAAAGCACATGTTCCAAAGCACTGAGATAACTAATCTGGTGTTATACAGGCTACACCCACCCCATGCCAATGTTTTTATACTTGGGCAGAAATACATTTTGTTTCCAGCCGATTAAACGTAAAAATAATCCATTCACAGACTGTGATAAACTAACTTTTTTTATTTAGAGCATTTTTCAGAATTATTAGCGTTTTGTTTTTTTATTTGATAAATGTTTCAAAGTGCTAAACATGTGAAATGCAACATTTTTCTTAACTGTAACACCTCTGAATTTCTAGTACACTATTCTTTGACATATGTCTACATGGCCAAGGGATGTCTTTGCAATATTTTGGCCTAATGCAGGAAATTAAACTGAAGAATACAGTTTTGGCAATTTGGAGAAAACCGTTTTGGAAAAAACATGTTACAGACGCGGTCAGCCACATCATTGACAAATTAAACCCATATGACAAACCATACAATATAATGAGCACTGCTGATATAATGGTCATGCTAAAAAGTAATCCCCACACAACATACTTAGACCCCCAAGCCACAAGAAAACATGAAGCTCCTTTCAGATGGTTACACACATTATAACATGTTTTTAGCATGACATTTTCTTGCTGTGTCTCAGGGTGTTCTTCAGTACATGTATCACTATCCTCTAATACATCTATTTGATTCGCTATGTCTTCCGGGAGCACACAGTTGTTATGTGACATGCGTTGCCTGGTGGGTAAACATTCCATGGGGGTGACACGAGATTCCATTCCTATGTTTTCTGAACTATTTTCCGTTGTTCCATCTCCAGAAGAATCCTGGTTTGCTGTGTCACTTACTAAAGATGTTTTTGTCAGTGCAGAAAATGGTATTAATTTATCTACTAGCCACTCTATAAAAAACATAACTGTGGAGCTTTGAAGTCCAACCATAAAAGATCGAATAACCTGGATTTCGGGTTCATCGATTTCACTTTTTTCTGCGTTGAAAAAAATGATGTTGATGAGCAGACTGCACATGAGAATCACAAAACTACACGAAAGTCTCTGAAATCTGGTCAAAGCTAATGGCAAATTAGTGAGGAAAACGGAAAAACACAAATGTTCTTCTCTGAGCCGGCAAGATAATATAATATAGAAATATTCTGATTTTTCTAGCGGCTGTTGAGTATTCATAGGAGAGAATGATCTATGTATTAATCCATAATGTCTTTCAGCGTCAAGCCAGGTCTGACACACAAAAAACCATTCTTGGTCACTAAACATTTTTTCAATTTTAACTCTGCTTAGGAACCAGCCAGGAGAATTCCCAGTATTATCATGCCATATTCGGATTTTAGATATGTCTCCTAAGGGGTAGCTAGTAGTAAACATAAATGTATCTATCCCTCCTCGTCTGAATAACTGACGGCCAGGGAATGTTAAACACAATACACGGTGGTTTCTCTCTGTGCCCATAATTTCCAAATACACTTTTGCTGTGGTACCAGATCCAAAGCCACTGCCAGTATAAATAGTAACACTATAACGATGTTCATGGCCTGGGCTATTGGCTGGTAACCTTATTGCATCTCGGTTTGTCTGGTCACTTATATCTTTATTTCTCGCCCACATAGACAATCCCAGATAAGTAACGCAAATGACAAGAACAGAAAGCAATGTCACTAAGTTTGACTGTAAAGATCGGACAGTAACTTTCGTTAAATCTATTGGATTAGGCAGAACGAATACTCTGGCTGATAGAAATGTGTGTCTTTTTTTCAGAAAGGGCACATTTCGTCTTTGTGCTTTTGTCAAACCCCCACAAATGCAATGTATCACTGTATTGTTTGAAAAATGACCTACTTTACAGTTCCCTTCATTCCAATTATTTTCCATGTCTTCAAAGTCTAAGCAAGCAATATTAAAGATAGATGCGCGCAATAATTTTGTTTTGCGCCAAACAACAAATGTAGTGGTCAGTTCAATTGTAATATTGTGTATGAGCGAGATCTCAGGAAAAGATTCCAATGGAATGCGAATCATTTTGGAATTCCAAGTCTTTATGTTTTCGTCTTCGCTTGTTTTTGCTTGCTCTTCTGAATTAGGAATACGGAAAAATGCAACAGGGTTATTTGTGATATTATCCCCAATGTGAAGTGAAATATCAAAGATGATGCTTTCTGCATAAAAAAACTGCAAACCGAATAAAAACCCGAATAATACTAGTGGTCCTAGTGACTAATTACAACTAAACCAGAACAAGAAACAAGTCACGACCAGGTGTTTGAAAAAATACAAAAAATCTTTATTAAAGTAAATTAGACACATGAAGAAAACGTATAACACTTAGACATACTAAAATGCCATGGACCCTTGAACATAAACGGAATCCGAACGTAAAAGCAGCATGGCCCCCCAGATGTAAAAATGGTCTGAAACAACCTATAAATGACTAAAGTGCATAAATATATATTAATGAGCAGGTACTAGGCATGGTACGCTTTTGCACAGATGAACACATAAGTAAGTGTAGAGAGTATATATAAGGTACAATCTTAAGAAAAAATGACATGTAAAGTAATATACCTACACCTGCGTATAAGAGGATAAATAGGAGATCAAGACCAGGAGGGGGACCTCTGCTTAACCCAACGCGCGTTTCGCTGGTGCTTCGTCAGGGGTTGATGTCCAAATGCCCCAATTGCCCCTAGATATACCTTCCTCAATAATGTTTTACCGGTAAAATCACAGCTGTTTCCTATCGGGTGGTTAGGTGTTCAGCGTCGGTCATCAGTGACAGACGGCGATACATCCCGCCCACCCACGATAGCGTCCTATCGTGTAGTCATATCTCAAAACAGTCCTCCTCCCAGAACCTCCTCCATCGGCATAACCACACCAGGCGGGCGGGGGAATGAAATCAGCCCGCCCGCTCGATGCGGAGCCGCCGAAGGTCAGAAGCAGGGATATAGGGAAGAATGAAATTAAAAAATTAGTAGCAATCCAGTTTTGGCCCAAGGTAGAACTATCTATCCTGATCATTAAGGTGACAAAAATGAGTTAAAAGAGGCCAGCCGATCTCATTGAACAGCAGCAGCGGGACAAAGCGTCCCGTTGCTAGGGAACAGTCCAGCGTGAGAACAGCAGTTGCTGTTAAACACGCTGGAGAGCATAGTAGAGCATTACGAGCCAAGGTCACTGTCCAACGTGCTGAAATGCTCAGCACAGCCGTCAAAGCTAAATAGCCGGGAGAGTTAGAGCAGTCACTGTCCAAGGTGCTGAAGCTGACTATCCAAGTCCATATCACACTTCAGAACTGAAACACAGTACCGGAAATAAACAGTAATGCTGTGAAAAGTGAAAAATAAAAATAAATATAAAATAAACAAAGGAAAGAAAGTGAAAATAACCGAGGATATACATACATATACCAACACACATACACAAAAGTGAGCGGTTGTGAAAGTGAGAGAAGTGAGGGAACGTGAAAAAATGTCAACAAAAATAAGTAAAGAATGGAATGACACAACAAATATATATTGATTAATACTGAAAAGGAACAGAACAGTATAGTTAGTATTAATGCATCACAGCAATTTATACATCTGCCCCGAAGATCGTGAATATGCGGTAAATAAAACCAAAGGTGAATCGAATGACACTCTTTAACGATAGCCCCAAAAAAAAATTATTTATATCCAAAATTAATATACATATAAATATACATAAATCAAATTAATTTTAATCCAATAGTGCAAGAATATGAGCAAAGTGCACAAGTAAATGCTGAAGCTATAGTTGCCTCACAACAATTGATGTCAGTAATAATAAACGTGATGGGTGAGGCAAGAAAAAAAGGGGGGAGGGAGGGGGGGGGAAAAAAAGAGATGGAGAAGGGGGGGGAAAAGAAAAAAAGGGGGGGGGGGAGGGGGAAAAAGGGGAAAGGGGGAATGTGGACAACCAAAATTATGTTACAATGAGTGACCAAGAAAAATTAGTGATGGGAAGATGATTAGAACTGCCAAATAACAGAACGTGACAGTGACTTTTGCTATAAACATTTAATAAACCCAACCTCAATTACTAGGTTAAATAGTACATGGCGACTGTGATAAACGAAAAATAAATAAAATAAAATAAAAATAAAAATAAATACAAGAAAGACAAAAAGTCTTGATAACTCAATACAAATTATTGTGTCAATCTGTGCAAAAGTGCCAATGACGAAAAAGCCAATAGTACAGACGTAATCGTGAACCAAAAACCAATATAACAATGATCAAAAGTTAAAGGGTCGATGTGAAGAGGATTTAACTGTAGATGTATATACATAAGAGATCAGAAAATCTGAAATTTTGAACACCGATGGCCACAGGACGAATCTGCCTGATGTCACTCTAAGTTCATAGCGGGGTCATCACGGGGATTGGAACTGGATCCAAAAACTTCATGCTGAATAGTATGGCAGGAATCATGCTGTAAGACAACATAGATCTTATAACAAGCTAATAATTTCTTATCGAGTTGTGAACAACTGGGATAATGATTGACCTCAAGAATAAAGATCAATATCCACATATGTCTAGATAAAAGAACAGGGCATAAGGGGAATGGCAAATAGAAAACCCAATGTACAAACACATAAACATAAAAATAAAAGAATAAAAACAATGACAACAAGTTAAAAAGTACAGGGATAAAATATTGGTGGACACCAATAGGAGAGTGGCAATACTCAAACCAAAGAAAGTGACCATGACTTAACTATGGCGATTTCAAAGAAATGGTGCGAAGCTGTTGTACTCATTAAGACCATATGGATGTAAGGATCCCAACCTCATAATCCAGGTAGTTTCTTTCTGTCCCAAGGCCTTCTTCCAATTACCACCCCTTGGACCAATCAGTACGCGATCGATAGCTCTCACTTTCAAAAGTGATGCGTCACAGTTGTGAAATAACCTGAAATGGCGAGGAATCGTATTAAGTTGTGATACATCTTCAGTTCCCATAGCCGCTTGAATGCCCAACACATGCTCTCGTACTCTCCTACGGAGTTGTCTGGTCGTCATTCCTACATAAATTTTGTCACAAGGACAGATGGCAAAGTAGATGACACCCATAGTGGTACAGTCAATGTGATGGGTAATCTTGAATTCGTGTGTATGGTCAAAGTCATAAAATGTAGTTGCCTGTTCGATGTTTGAACAGGCTACACAGCGTCCGCATTTAAAGCAACCCCATTTTGGACCTTTAGATCCAAAAGCATACTGGGGTTGCGAGCCCCGGTGGTAACTATGTACTAAAAGATCCTTGAGGTTTTGGGCTCTCCTAAATGTAATGGAAGGGACAGATGGTAACAATTTGCCTAGCGTGTGGTCCTGCTGGAGTATTGGCCAAAATTTTTTCATTATCACCAAAATTTCCTCGGATTTACAATTAAAATTCGTAATCATGCGGACCTTGTTATCAGTGGCGGTTTGTCGAACAGAGCCCTGTAACAGCGTCGTTCTTTGACTGCTTTTTGCCCTATCATAGGCTCGCTGGATAGACCGATTGCTGTATCCCCTTTCCTTGAAGCGCTTTTTAAGATCTTTAGCCTGCACTTCAAAAGTATGTTGGTCTGAACACAGGCGTCTTGCTCGTAAGTATTGGCCAACGGGGATATTTTTAATAAGGTGTCTAGGGTGGGCTGAGGAAGCGTGTAATATCGAATTGACCGCAGTCTTCTTTCTATATAGGTCCGTGTGTATCAAACCCTGATCGTCCACCCGAATTTGAATGTCGAGGAACTCAACTGCAGTTCTACTATATTGATATGTAAGTTTAATATTGATGTTGTTGTGGTTCAAATGGTTAATGAAAGTTTTGAGTTCGGCTGATGTTCCCTGCCAGATAAACACAACGTCATCAATATATCTAGCCCAAAGATGTACTCTATCAATCAAAGGGACAGGATTAGACAGAAAGATATCCCTCTCCCACAGCCCCAGGAAAAGATTGGCATAGGAAGGTGCGCATGCTGCCCCCATAGCCGTTCCCTGGAGCTGTAGGTAGAAGGACTCTTTAAAAATAAAAAAATTATGAGTCAAGACAAATTGGAGGGCTTTCAATAGAAAGTCTTGATGACTCCTATCCAGATTTCCCATTGCCAGAAACGACTGCGTTGCAGTAAGACCATCCCCGTGTCGAATCGAAGTGTACAAAGATTCAACATCACACGTAACTAAGTACATGTCTTGTTGGAGATGTATCCCCTCAATTTTTCTCAGGATATCGTTGGTATCCTGGACAAAAGATGGAAGAATTTCAACCATGGGTTTCAGAAAGTGATCGATATACTTACATAATGGTTCTAAAATGCTGTTGGATCCGGACACAATTGGACGTCCTGGGGGGTTATGAGCATCCTTATGTATCTTTGGCAGCAAATAAATTGTTGCTATTGTAGGTTCCAAAATCAGTAGTCCATCCGCTTGTTTCTTAGTGACAATGCCATCATCACATGCCTGTCCAATGAAGGTAGACAATTCCTGTTGGTATTTGGATAACGGATTAAATGTAAGCTTTTTATAGCATTCAGGCATGCGTAGCTGACGAAACACTTCTCTCTCGTAAGACACCGTGGGCCAAAGCACTATATTCCCCCCTTTGTCTGAGGGTTTGAAGACTATCTCCTTCATGGAAGTCAATTCCCTGATAGCCCTTCTCTGACTGTAAGTGAGGTTGTCATTCTTAATGTAGTCAGAAATCCTCTTGAACTCCTGAGACACTACATTGACAAATAAGGATATTTCTGGGAATAAACTAAGAGAGGGAAATTTGGTGGATTTAGGTAAAAGGTGTTGTGGGTACCCACCTTGAGAAGGTTCATTTTGTTCATCCAATAAGTCTTGAAGGGCATTCAAAGCTTCCAACTCCAACGCCGAAAGGGAGGAAAACATAGGGTCTTTTTTGGCATAAATCTTTTTAAAAACCAATTTCCTGGCAAACAAGTGAAGGTCTTTTACTGCGGAGAAAACATTAAACTTAGCAACAGGTGAGAAAGTCAGGCCTAATTGTAAAACCTCAATTTGGGCAGGTGTTAAGACTTTATCGGAAAGGTTAATTACCTTAAGAGGATTGGTAGAACTAGATTCTGATCCAGATGCAAAGGTCCGCTTATTGGCATGTTGACGAAAGTCTTGTCCTCGATCCTGATCGCCTTTGCGTTTACCATGTCGTTGTGGGTATCTTCCTGGTCTGGGGTTGGAGGTATTAGAGGTAGTACTGGCCGAGGATCGTGAAGTGATGGAGGCCGACCGTGCCCGTTCACCACCCATCTTCCACTGCCATTTATAGACACGTTTGTTTTGGAAGTCGTCCACATCTCGTTGGTATTTCTTCATTTTAATAGAGGAGATTTCTTTCTCCCAGGTGGTGAACGACTCATTCAGTTGTTTATTCAAGTTATCCAGTTCGTCCTTGGAGAACTCGGTATGTACCCGTGTCTGTATTTCCTCGATCTCTTTATCCAGAGATTCCAACGACATCCCATTGTGGCTCACCAGGAGCTCCATAAAATTTTTTGAACACATCGCACATGACTCTTCCCATTTGGTGGTAAAGGCATCATCTTCGATGGGAAAAGATGGAAAAACTTGAACCCGTAACCCACGTGGAATTAACCCCTTACTCAGATATTGCTGCATATAGGTTTTGTTCCACCATAATCGAGTACGCCGATGTAATAAATTAAATAAGGTTTTCTTTATTGCCACCCTCTGAACGGATTCCGTCAGATACGAGGGTTGGTTAGAGAATACATTTGCAGCCTGTGCTGACCAGGAGATCTCTCTGCTCCTGTAATCCATAATATGGAAGGGGTTAATTTGAAACTGCTGTAAAAAATACAGAAAAGACAATTTAGCAAACCGAATAAAAACCCGAATAATACTAGTGGTCCTAGTGACTAATTACAACTAAACCAGAACAAGAAACAAGTCACGACCAGGTGTTTGAAAAAATACAAAAAATCTTTATTAAAGTAAATTAGACACATGAAGAAAACGTATAACACTTAGACATACTAAAATGCCATGGACCCTTGAACATAAACGGAATCCGAACGTAAAAGCAGCATGGCCCCCCAGATGTAAAAATGGTCTGAAACAACCTATAAATGACTAAAGTGCATAAATATATATTAATGAGCAGGTACTAGGCATGGTACGCTTTTGCACAGATGAACACATAAGTAAGTGTAGAGAGTATATATAAGGTACAATCTTAAGAAAAAATGACATGTAAAGTAATATACCTACACCTGCGTATAAGAGGATAAATAGGAGATCAAGACCAGGAGGGGGACCTCTGCTTAACCCAACGCGCGTTTCGCTGGTGCTTCGTCAGGGGTTGATGTCCAAATGCCCCAATTGCCCCTAGATATACCTTCCTCAATAATGTTTTACCGGTAAAATCACAGCTGTTTCCTATCGGGTGGTTAGGTGTTCAGCGTCGGTCATCAGTGACAGACGGCGATACATCCCGCCCACCCACGATAGCGTCCTATCGTGTAGTCATATCTCAAAACAGTCCTCCTCCCAGAACCTCCTCCATCGGCATAACCACACCAGGCGGGCGGGGGAATGAAATCAGCCCGCCCGCTCGATGCGGAGCCGCCGAAGGTCAGAAGCAGGGATATAGGGAAGAATGAAATTAAAAAATTAGTAGCAATCCAGTTTTGGCCCAAGGTAGAACTATCTATCCTGATCATTAAGGTGACAAAAATGAGTTAAAAGAGGCCAGCCGATCTCATTGAACAGCAGCAGCGGGACAAAGCGTCCCGTTGCTAGGGAACAGTCCAGCGTGAGAACAGCAGTTGCTGTTAAACACGCTGGAGAGCATAGTAGAGCATTACGAGCCAAGGTCACTGTCCAACGTGCTGAAATGCTCAGCACAGCCGTCAAAGCTAAATAGCCGGGAGAGTTAGAGCAGTCACTGTCCAAGGTGCTGAAGCTGACTATCCAAGTCCATATCACACTTCAGAACTGAAACACAGTACCGGAAATAAACAGTAATGCTGTGAAAAGTGAAAAATAAAAATAAATATAAAATAAACAAAGGAAAGAAAGTGAAAATAACCGAGGATATACATACATATACCAACACACATACACAAAAGTGAGCGGTTCACGTTCCCTCACTTCTCTCACTTTCACAACCGCTCACTTTTGTGTATGTGTGTTGGTATATGTATGTATATCCTCGGTTATTTTCACTTTCTTTCCTTTGTTTATTTTATATTTATTTTTATTTTTCACTTTTCACAGCATTACTGTTTATTTCCGGTACTGTGTTTCAGTTCTGAAGTGTGATATGGACTTGGATAGTCAGCTTCAGCACCTTGGACAGTGACTGCTCTAACTCTCCCGGCTATTTAGCTTTGACGGCTGTGCTGAGCATTTCAGCACGTTGGACAGTGACCTTGGCTCGTAATGCTCTACTATGCTCTCCAGCGTGTTTAACAGCAACTGCTGTTCTCACGCTGGACTGTTCCCTAGCAACGGGACGCTTTGTCCCGCTGCTGCTGTTCAATGAGATCGGCTGGCCTCTTTTAACTCATTTTTGTCACCTTAATGATCAGGATAGATAGTTCTACCTTGGGCCAAAACTGGATTGCTACTAATTTTTTAATTTCATTCTTCCCTATATCCCTGCTTCTGACCTTCGGCGGCTCCGCATCGAGCGGGCGGGCTGATTTCATTCCCCCGCCCGCCTGGTGTGGTTATGCCGATGGAGGAGGTTCTGGGAGGAGGACTGTTTTGAGATATGACTACACGATAGGACGCTATCGTGGGTGGGCGGGATGTATCGCCGTCTGTCACTGATGACCGACGCTGAACACCTAACCACCCGATAGGAAACAGCTGTGATTTTACCGGTAAAACATTATTGAGGAAGGTATATCTAGGGGCAATTGGGGCATTTGGACATCAACCCCTGACGAAGCACCAGCGAAACGCGCGTTGGGTTAAGCAGAGGTCCCCCTCCTGGTCTTGATCTCCTATTTATCCTCTTATACGCAGGTGTAGGTATATTACTTTACATGTCATTTTTTCTTAAGATTGTACCTTATATATACTCTCTACACTTACTTATGTGTTCATCTGTGCAAAAGCGTACCATGCCTAGTACCTGCTCATTAATATATATTTATGCACTTTAGTCATTTATAGGTTGTTTCAGACCATTTTTACATCTGGGGGGCCATGCTGCTTTTACGTTCGGATTCCGTTTATGTTCAAGGGTCCATGGCATTTTAGTATGTCTAAGTGTTATACGTTTTCTTCATGTGTCTAATTTACTTTAATAAAGATTTTTTGTATTTTTTCAAACACCTGGTCGTGACTTGTTTCTTGTTCTGGTTTAGTTATAAAAAAACTGCACAAACCACTCTGCCTCCGATGTTTGGTCAACTTCAAAACAAAATATTCCACTTGTTGTTTTATGAACATCTGGTGAAACCCAAATATCAAAAACGGGAGGTATATTCTTTCTTTTCATAATAACATCAACTTGAGTAGGATGTAAATTCATTAACCTTCCTGTATCATCTGGAGCTACCATATAAAACCCAGTTATCACAGTATCAATATCTCTTCCATTTTTTAACCACGGCAGAGGATCCTCCAGGAATTCATAAAACGCATATGTTACAATAGCATCAACAGGTACAGTCGATTCATTATCATGTAATTTTAGGAAAAAAGATGGGAACGTATTCTCTGTTTTTCTATGTGAGCCAGAAAGATCCCATTTTTCTTCTCTTTTTAATGTGATCCTAAAATTATTGGTTACCATGGACGTTTCCGATTCTCCAGGAACTTTCCCAAATGATACAGCATCTGTCACAGTCTCCAGTACAGATAAAGTGTTCTTAAGCACGTCCACAGATGGAAGAGGTATTTCAGCTGCAAATCTGTCCATCTTTATTAATGAGGCATTCAGAACATTGGACAGGGATTCTAGTATACCAGAGCTTAACTTCTCACTCTCTACGGAACCAATGATTCCTTTCCTATATTTGGTTAAGGCGACACTAACTTCTCTTAACTTTGTCAATGCAATGTGTTGAGATTTTGTATTCACTTCTTTGGCCTCTTCTGTAAGTTGGCTGATACTTGTGATTATTTGGTTGACAGCCATGATATTTGTGATCATTATACTAGATGACATGTTCAGAAGACTTTCTCTCAATTCACTTCTCTTGTCCATGAAAGCTTGTACAAAGGTGTCGGTCTTAAAACTGTTTAAAACAGAGGCTATCATGTATATAAAATGCCCTGTTTTTAAAAAGTCTCCAGTGTCAAGAAAAAATCTCATTGTGGGGTCATGGGCATGGGAAATAAGCTCTTCAATGGATGATTCTTCTGGCTGATCCTCATATGAATTGACCACAGTTACACTTAGGGCTATTTGTGTGTATGAAGAAAGAGCATCGGACACTTGAACATATACGGTCAAAATATAGGAATTATCAGGGGCTCCGATTGGCAGCAACAATGGTGACGTGGAACTGTTATAGCCATCATAAATAATTACACCTAATGAGTTTTGCTGCAATGAACTTATGTAACTTACTTTATCTAAAGCTGTTAGAACTTTATAACGTAACGGTAAATTTTTGTCCGAGAATCCTTTACAACTAACAATGAATTTAGTCTGCAAAGCGATGCCAATAGACGGCTCAATATTACAGCTGCCAGCTTTTGGAGGGGAATTAACATAAAATGTGTATTTATAAGCCGATGGTGCACCAGTCCAAGTCGTAACTGTTAGATCAAGACTATACCACATATCTGCAATATCTATAAATGCTGAAGCCATGAAGGACATGTAGGCAATAGACCTTCCAGTAGTGGTCTTTGCCTTCCAGTCAAAGCTCAATTCTGTTGAACTCTGACGTATAGACCATTCATACTGGGGCCGGCTTGTTTTACTACAATCAGTGCATTTTCCTGACAAAGAAAATCGCTCAGTTGGAACTAAAATTCTCCGACAATTCTCTATACATTTAACACTGACAGCAGGTGGAGACCCGGGAGCAATGAAAACGGTCTGATCAATATAGGCTGTCCTGTTTGCTTTACTAACAGACAGTCTAAAATGGTAATGTCTGTTGCCTTGTAAGGTTTCAGGCTCCACAGACTGGCTGACAGCACTCGGGTTCACCCATAATAAGCTTATTTGTTCTGACTGACAGCTTTCTCCTGTACTTAGAGTCATAGTCTGGTAATCAGATGCAGTTTTTGAGCAATACCATGAAAATGTCAGCCCTTCAAATGGATCTAGTGAATCTGGGTCATATGAAGAATGCCCGTCAAGAGTCCACTTTTCACTGAAACCAACAGTCCTATAAGAGCCCCCTGAAATGACAGCTATCAAGTCACTCTCCCTTACCTCCACAACAACAGAATCTGTATTGGCACGTGAGGACTCTTCATCATCATCAGCAGTAGCAATGTCAATGGAGACGTTAAAAACATAAAACCCATAATTTAAAGAAAACTCTGGAATTTCAATATTGTTTTGATTTACTGCTAATACTTGTGGCAATTGTAAATAGTTATCCCAGACTGGTGTGTCAGATTCTGAGGAAACGCTATAGATTCTCCACAAGATATTTACCCCGTGCATGGCAGAGCAATTTACTTGTATGGCTACAAAAATGGAAAGACGTGCTCCTCTTGTTGACACTATAATTGCTGGATGTGCAGGTCTTTCTATGTGGAATTCATCTATCTGACAGAAGACTTTGTAGCAGTATACCGAGGTCTCTAATACTTTCCTGTCATGTCTGCCATACACAGCTTTTAGGACGACAGGCTTCACTCCACTTCTAGTAAAGTTCACCTTGGCTACAAAGCCTGCATAATACCTGGGGTTGAATGGTAGGACAATGCCTGGTATGAATGATGCTGCATTGGAAACCTTATCTGTATAGGTGTATGTTGTATTTCTGAACAGGTAGTTTTTTTTAGACCCATATAGTTCTAGTATAAAGGTCCATTCACACTGTAAAGATGGATGTTGAAATGGTATAAACCAAACTATGTATATGGATGTATACAGTGATGAAGATCCACTACTGAACAGATGAACCTCCAGACCCGTATCATTTAAAGACTTATACAAAAGGCTTTTTCTGTTTAAATACACGGCTACTGTGAGAGAGAATTTTTCTGTATCTACAAACTTAAGCTGGAACAAATATACAAAACTTTCCTGTTGAAGGAATATAAAGTGGTCGCTGCCATTCATGTCCTCTTTATTCTCAGATGAGAAGTGCAGGCCACTTGTTTGACTAAAGTAGTAGGTGTTGCTTTTTTTAATACTAGGGTTTAGTTTTATAGAGAATGAAGATTTAAGGTTGACGGTCAAGGCAACAGCACCGTTGGTGTACAAAAAATCCCCATTGACTTTTCCTATTTTGCTCCCATTGGTTAAGAAATGTGCAACTGCAAATCCATGTCCACTAGTACTGAAAGGTGATGAACAAAACACGGTGTTAATTGCAGATTTGGTGAAGGCCACATCCCAATTCCCTATTCTATTTTCATCTGTGAGCTGAAAGGCAGACACTTTATTTGTCAATTGCTCAAACATCCAAGAAAGTTTTACCTCAGTGTTAGGGGGAAGTAGGGGAGAGGTGGCCCTCAGTACATACAGCAGAGCCCGTTCAACTTCTATAGACACCACCAGCTCGGGCATCATGTTATTTTGGAGAGTAAGAGAAGCCACATATTTTCCCACTTTGCTATATCTAACATGGACCTTGTAGTTGTAGTAGGTAGAACAGTAGTCACGTAGACCTGCCGGGTAAGCCGAGTCTTCAATCTCTGTGTGGTAATTGCTTGGTATAACAGTCGCTGCCTCACCTTGCCTGCTGGAAAATTCATATTTCCAGGCACTACTCTTCATCTTGGCACACCAACCAAAATATACAAGTTCATACTGCTGAATGGGGGATGGGGGACTGAAGAAGAACTTGACATCTTGTTTGTACAACGTAATGGTGGTTTTCTTGTGAATACAAGTAGGTAAAGAGCAGGTGGGAGTGATGCAATGTACAGTGACTGTATCATCAACAGTGGTGGAGACTTTTATGGTGCCAGACCAGGCCAATGTATCAAATAGTTTTTCTCTATTTCTGTGCCAGGCACAATTTGGTGGGGGGCCATTCACATCCACTGTAGAAGTTGGGTCAAATGTAAATTCAGTCTCTGATTTCCAAATGCAACTGACCTGTGTCTCGTTGTCCTTCCGTGTGTAGACCCTGTCTGAGGGGTCTGAGCATAGGACCCTTATTGGACTTTCTTTTATCGCCTGGCCCAGAGCAATTGTTACAATAATGCTCCCGATGATAATTGTCATGAACATTATCAATAATAGTTATTGTATAAATGTAGGAAGAAAACAACCACTGCTTCTTCAGCATTCACCATCAGCCAAATATGGCAGGTACCAACGGTTTCTAACTGACTGCAGGATTCAAAATGCAAGCAGCAACCTGATTGGTTGCTATGGACAAGTCTTCCACATTTCCTGTAACAGTTATTTTAACCCTTTCTTTTTTTTTCTTTTTTTTTTAAATCTTTATTATTTTCCGTAAAAAAAACAAACACATATAATATAAGTATAGAATACATAATATATCAGACATTGAATAAGGTTACTCCGAATACAGTACTATACAATTACATAAATACACAACTTTTGCACAACTTGTTTCAGACGATAGATTATAATTAGTAGCAAAATTCATATTGGTAACTTCTAGCAGGAGGATAATACCAGTTATAGCATATCCTGATAGTGCTAGGGGTAACTGCATTGCACAGACCTCTGTCAGACGTCTAATTCAGGTCACCTTGTTCTTACCTCTGATATTATTATTGATTTAACAAAACCCCCTATAAGTGAATACTTCTAATACAACGTCAGAAAACTATGACCAGCTATGTGTCACAATCACAGAAACCTAATAAATATGGAGTCCATCTGTCATCTAGACCGTGAGGAATCCCATTATATAGTTGTGTATTACACTGCCCAACTTATTACCCCCCACCCCCTACAACTACACCCCTCCATACTTTCACATAAAAAGACCAAAAAAAAATCATGTATAAAAATCTCCACTACCCTACCGTCCTGCACCCCCAGTCACTATATTATACTCCTCCTGTGGCATATTCCGAGATGCCCATCTATCCCAACATCTTTTACAACCTCTCTCTGAGGATGGAGAAATCTGAATATCTGACCCTCATCTCAATTACCGGAGCCTCTTTCCTTATTCAGTTTTTCACAATTCACTTCCTAGCATAGAATTAGGGACATTCACACGAGCATGTCTGATTTCTGTGCACAAAAATCAGATCCTATTTCCTGCATTTCATGTTCGTGTGCCCTCAGTGTGCTTTGCGTGTGCCATCCGTTTTCACCTCCGTGATTATCCTCTGCAAGCACTCCCTTTTCTATTTTTTTTTATTTCTCTGCATTTCTTAGCAACTGATGCATGAAACACGCACAGCACACGGATATCATCCGTGTGCTGTCCGTGTTGTTAACGCACCAATAGACCTCAATATTTGACAACGTCTGCAGAAACGGACCAATAAAGGATATGCACTGAGTTTCACGCAACGGACACCCGTTGCGTGAAAATTCACGCATGTCTGAATAGCTCCATTGAAATGCATTTGTTCGTGTGCGGTCAATTATTTAAACGGACAGCACACGGACGAGGATCACACTCTTCTGAATGAGCTAAAAGTCACCACTCTGTTTTTAATCCGTCTTCCAATTAGTCCTATAGGTAGAACCTATAAAAATAGGTAGAAATTGTTTATACTGCAATAAGGGGCCTTTTTCTATAATATATGTAAATTGTCCGATTCCTCCTCCCCACATCTCAGGCACCCTGAGTCCCTTAGTGCAGTGGTCCCCAACCACCGGGCCGCGGACCAATACCAGGTCGTGGATAATTTGATACCGGTCCGCGGTATCCGCCACGGTGGCTGCAGGGAATACCGCGTGAAAAGCCGCACCAAACTGTGGTGCAGTTTTTCGCCTGGAATGTCCATTGCGGAAAACTGCAGCATTTAGCCGGCCTGCTAGCTGGCCAGCCCCCTGGGATGACATTTCATTCCAGGAGACAGCTGCAGCCTGTGATTGGCGTCTGACGTCATCCAGGCCGGCCTCCTGGGATAACGTTTCATCCCATGTGACCACTGCTACAGCCTGTGATTGGCTGCAGCGGTCACATGGGATGAAACGTCTTCCCAGCATGCCCGCCTGGAGGAAGAAACACAGACTTCTGGGTAAGTATAAGATTGTTTTTTTCTGAGTTGTGTTTTTTTGTGGTGGAATCGATGCGATTTCGCCCTAATGAACGCAACAACTGCTATTTGTTGTGGGTTTCACCTCCCCGTTGAATTCCCCATTGAACCCGCAACAAATAAGCAGTAAATAGAATTGACTTGCTGCGGAATAAAACTGCACCGCATGAAAATTTCTGAGCATTTGTCGGCTCAGTATTTACGCAGCATGTGGATGAGATTTGTTCCATCTCATCCACTTTGCTGCTACTGTATTATGCTTCTGATATTTCGCAAAACAAATGACGCTGCGGAAAATCCGCAGTAATTACGCGACGTGTGATCTCATCCTAAAAACGTTTCCCACTTTACTTTATTTCCATCTAATTGCAGTCTGCAGGGTGTTTTGTGATGCGTGTGATCCAACCAAAACCCCCCGCCCCCCCGCGTGCGCCGATCCGTGGAAAAATTGTCTTGCATGAAAGTGGTCCTTGGTGCAACAAAGGTTGGGGACCGCTGCCTTGTTGGGCACATTTAGGTCAATTTTCCAGGGGAACAATAAAACCTATGTATGGTATAGAATGGAGAGAGTCTTTGTGCTGAATTTAAAGCCATATGTTTAATCCCTGATATAATCTCTTGTCAGCTTCTATCTTCCAATTCTCCTACTACTCCTGCCTACCTTTTTTTTTTTTTATTAAATGGGGGAACTTTATCAATTTCTGACTAAGTCATTTTTTATAACATTTTGCTATCAATCCTTTCTCGTTGATCGGCGCTCGTTTACACGACCCAGGATGGGCCGTGTAAAACCACCTTAAGTGCGTGGGTCAGCTGCAGATTAAAGAATGATGCTCGATCAGTAAGATTATATTTTTCAATATAATTTTACGTCGATTTTTACGTTGTTTTGACAGAATCAATAGCGCAGTCGACTGCGCTATTGATTCCATCAAAAAAACGGAACCCGTTCACAACGGTGACAAACGGAAACCGTTAGCAAAGTTTCCTTCACTATTGAGATCAATGGTGATGCAAACGAAACCTAAGGTTTACATTTGCCTTTCCGTTGGGGGGTTAAACCCACGGAAACCTTCAACGTAAGGGCAGCGCTCATGTGAACAGGTTCTTATTTATTTATTTATTTATTTAGTTGTATTTAAAAGTTTTAAATGTTGATGGATAATAAAATTGGCTGCTGTGGCCTTTGAAAACCAAAAGTAGTTGTATTTATATGGTTGTATTCGAAAGGGGTGATAAGGGTTTATCCAAGGATATAGAAAATCCTAAATAATTGTAAGCGGGGGGGATTTAATGGTTAGCGGAAGGTTGAGTAGTCTACAATCCCTTCAGTCAGGGGTTTTGTTCTTTTTGGAGGACAAGTTGTAGTTTCTACACGTACCATTTTGGGGGAGGCATACACTAGTATGGTACTGAAATGTCCTAAATCCGAGTCATTTCTGTTGTGGATGTGCCATAGGTGTGCAGCAGATCTGCATGAGGATTAGCCACATGTCATTCAATAGGACTAACCTTCAGATTTTCTGTGTGGATATAATGCTCCTCCCAATGTCCTTTTCAGTGAGATGCGAGGCACAAACATATATATATATATATATATATATATATATATACATATATATATATCCCCACAAATGATCTTCCTGTGCTCTCTAAAAGGGGTAGTCCTAGCACCCACAATTGTAACCCTTTATAGATATTATGACACTGGTGCTCGTTAGTGACTGACCATAGGTGTTTTTATGGAAGCCACTAAGAGGCTTTATTCTGATGCAGTTGACTATTTACAGCGCTGCATCACAATACATTTTAGCGGGGGGAGCAGTTAAATCTCCCTGCTCTCAGCTACCGGAGAGTGTGACCGCAGGGTGCCAATGGTTTCTATGGCAGCCGCGGGTCTAACAATGGCCCCCAGGTCTGCCTCTAGTTAATGTCAGTTTTACACTGACAGGCGTAATACAGAAGTATTGCAGTGCATTATAAAAGCAATCAGATGATCACATAGTGAAGACCCCTAAATAACACAATAACATTATTCAGCGGGTTGTTACGATTGCAACGATACCAAATTTGTATAGATTTTGTATGTTTTACTACTTTTACACAGTAAAAACGCTTTTTTTTCAAAATTATTTGTTTTTGTGTCTCCATATTTGAAGAGCCGTAACGTTTTTATTTTGTCGCCGATGCAGTTGTATGAGGGGTTTTGTTTTGCGGGAAGACTTGTAGTTTTTATTGGTACCATTTTGGAGTATATGCGACTTTTTATCACTTTTTAATCATATTTTTTTAAAGTCAGGATTCACAGAAAACAGCAATTTTTCCGTCGTTTTTTATTTAATTTTTTTACGGCGTTCACCGTGTGGGTTAAGTAATATAATAGCTTATAGTCAGGGTCGTTACAGACGTTACAGACGCGGCGATACCAAATTTGTGTAACTTTTTTACTTTACGTTTTCTAATACTAAAGCAGTTTGTAAGGGGAAAAAGTGGGTTTTTCATATTTTTTTTTCACATTTTTTTTATTAACTTTATTAAACTTTATTTTTTCACTTTTTTAATAGTCCCACTAGGGGACTTTAATATGCGATTCTCCGATCGCTATTGTAATACACTGCAATACTTTTGTATTGCAGTGTATTACTGCCTGTCCATTTAACACGGACAGGCATCTGCTAGTTCATGCCTCCGGCCTGATCTAGTAGGCGTTCGGTACAGGCAGACCTAGGGGCTTTTATTAGGCCCCCGGCTGCCATTGGAGACACAGACAGTCGGCGATCTTATCGCCGGGTGTCGGTGGGAGAGAGAGGGAGCTCCCTCCCTCCAAAACCACTCAGATGCGGTGCTCGCTATTGAGCACCGCATCTGAAGGGTTAAACGCACTGGCGTAGCTATAGGGGTCGCAGCGGTCGCAATTGCGACCGGGCCCCGAAGCCAGGGGGGCCCACGGCCCCCCGCACCACATCAATAAAAAGTTACTATAGTAACTCGGGCCGCGGGCCCCTGTTACTATAGTAACATACTTTACTTACCTTCCTGGTTCCGGATGGCAGCGGAGGTCCTGACGTCAGGCGCTGTGCGCAGCGCATGACGTCACAGCGCTATGCGCCGCGCACAGCATCGAGACGACAGAACTCCCGCCGCTGCCGAAGAGGAAGGTAAGGTTAGCCCTGACTGGCGGGGACCGACTCCCGGGACCCGCCAATCAGCTGTTTTGAAGGGGCCGCAGCACTCGTACGAGAGCTGCTCCCCTTCATTCCTGTCACTTCATTCCGGTCACACTGTGAATCCGTGTCGGCGATTCACAGTGTGAGCGAGTAGTGAAATGAAGGGGAAGCAGCTCTCTGATTTGCGGGTCCCGGGCGACACATCAGCTATTGATGGCCTATCCTGTGGATAGGCCATTAATGTTTAGGGACTGTACAACCCCTAAGCCTATGATGTAGCAGGCTTAGAGGGCCCATGAGACAGGATCACAGATTGTGTGATCCTGTCTGCTGGGCCCTGTATCTTTGCCAATCAAATGGTAGGCTTAGATACATGGCCCATGTGTGATCCTGTCTGCTGGGCCCTGTATCTAAGCCAATCACATGGTAGGCTTAGATACATGGCCCATGTGTGATCCTGTCTGGTGGGCCCTGTATATAAGCCTACCACACTGTAGGCTTAGATACATGGCCCATGCGTGATCCTGTCTGCTGGGCCCTGTATCTAAGCCAATCACATGGTAGGCTTAGATACATGGCCCATGTGTGATCCTGTCTGATGGGCCCTGTATATAAGCCTACCACACTGTAGGTTTAGATACAGGGCCCCAGCACACAGTAATCTTATACTGTATAAGATTACTGTCTGCTGGACCCTGTATCTAAGCCTACATTGTGGTAGGCTTAGATACAGGGTCCCACAGACAGTATCACACATGGGCCCTGTATCTAAGCCTAACACGTGTTACTAATCATTTTTTTTGTGTTTTCTTACAGGTTCGGTCGTTGGACTACGTCGGATTCCAGGATTACTTCGATGACGGCTTTTTTTTTTATTATCAATAAAATGGTTAGTGAGGGCTGTGTGGGTTTTTTTTTATTTCAATAAAATATTTTTTCTATGTCTTTGTGTTTTTTTTTAAACTATATTTCTACCGCCTTAGTAATGGCCGCCGGCTGATTGACGACGTCCATTGCTAAGGCGGGGCTTAGTGTTAGCCGGTGCAGCGGCTAACACTAACCCCCTTTATTACCCCGGTACCCACCGCAACCAGGGGTGCTGGGAAGAGCCGGGTACGATCCAGTACCTGACCATCTGTAGTGATGGTCGGCCACTGGGGTGGCCGCAGGCTGGTATTATCAGGAGGGGAAAGGCCAAAAACAGTGGCCCTTCCTACCCTGGTGATGATAGGCTGCTGCTTTATTGTATCTGGCTGGTTATGAAAAATGGGGGGGACCCCACGTCATTTAAAAAAAATTAAAAAAAAATTGGAAAGAACGATGTGGGGTCCCCCGACGATTTTCATAACCAGCCAGATACAACACAGCAGGCAGCATTACAAGGGTGGGAAGGGCCACTGTTTTTGGCCTTCCCCAGCCTAATGCTACCAGCCTGCGGCCACCCTGGTGCCTGCCCGTCACTACAGATGGTCGGGTACTGGTTCGTACCCGGCTCTTCCCAGTACTCCTGGTGGCGGTGGTTACCGGGGTAATAATGGGGGTTAGTGTTGGCCTCTGCACCTGCCAACATTAAGCCTCGCCTTAGTAATGGGGGTTGTCAATCAGCCAGCGGCCATTACTAAGGCGGTGATAATAAAGTTTAAAAAGATACAAGCACATAGAAAAAATATTTTATTGAAATAAAAAAACATAACCCTCATTAACCATTTTATTGAGAATAAAAAAAAACGCCGTCATTGAAGTCCTCGAATCCGACGTAGTCCAACAACCGAACCTGTAAAAAAACACAAACACAAAAAAATAATCAGTAACACATAAAGAAGCAAAATTATTATTCTTACCTATCCTGGGTCCAGCGCTGGAGACGCAATGTCTAATCCAATCATGTGTGATACTGTCTGCTGAGCTGTGTATCTAATCCAATCATATGTGATACTGTCTGCTGAG
Source organism: Rhinoderma darwinii (assembly GCF_050947455.1). NCBI lineage: Eukaryota > Metazoa > Chordata > Amphibia > Anura > Rhinodermatidae > Rhinoderma > Rhinoderma darwinii. The sequence continues at coordinate 44,360,330 of NC_134691.1, read as the reverse complement.
CTGTGTATCTAATGCAATCATGTGTGATACTGTCTGCTGGGCCCTGTATCTAATCCCGTCATGTGTGATACTGTCTGCTGGGCCCTGTATCTAATCGTATCTTGTGTGATACTGTCTGCTGAGCTGTGTATCTAATCCTATCATGTGTGGTACTGTCTGCTGACCCACTGTATCTAATCCCATCATGTGTGGTACTGTCTGCTGAGCCACTGTATCTAATCCTATCATGTGTGGTACTGTCTGCTGAGCCACTGTATCTAATCCTATCATGTGTGGTACTGTCTGCTGAGCCACTGTATCTAATCCTATCATGTGTGATACTGTCTGCTGGGCCACTGTATCTAATCCTATCATGTGTGATACTGTCTGCTGAGCCACTGTATCTAATCCTATCATGTGTGATACTGTCTGCTGAGCCACTTTATCTAATCCTATCATGTGTGATACTGTCTGCTGGGCCACTCTATCTAATCCTATCATGTGTGATACTGTCTGCTGAGCCACTGTATCTAATCCTATCCATAGTTGATAGGGTCGTAGTGCTATAGATATGCTATGCTGTCTCCTATACACACATTTTTTTTTGGGCGGACACATATGTATTGGGGCTATTTCCCCTGACATTTTAAGCCCTGAGGGTATGTTCACACGGCAGCGTCCGTTACGGCTGAATTTACGGTGCTGTTTTCAGGAGAAAACAGCACCGTAATTTCAGCCGTAATGGCATGTGCAGGCGTCTTTCGCTGCATCCATTACGGACGTAATTGGAGCTGTTTTTCTATGGAGTCCATGGACAACGGCTCAATTTACGTCTGAAGAAGTGACAGGCAATTCTTTGACGCGGGCGTCTTTTTTACGCGCCGCCTTTTGACAGCGGCGCGTAAAAAAAATGACCGTCGGCACAGAACATTGTAAGACCCATTCACATGAATGGGCAGATGTTTGCCAACGCTTTTGAGACGCATTTTCGGACGTAATTCAATGCTAAAACGCCCGAATAACGTCCGTAAATAGGGTGTGTGAACCCAGCCATAGTGACGCCCCCGGCTGCTAGTGCTGCATTGTTGGGTCACTTAGGAGACCCAGCGATGCAGCTGAAAGCTGCGGACCGTCGGCCATGAGAAGTTTGCGGGGGGGCCCAGTAAGAATTCTTGCATCGGGGCCCATGAGCCTTTAGCTACGCCCCTGGTTAAACGGGTGAGATCAATACTAATGTCGATCTGACCCGGTCGAGCAGGGATGTTCCCAGCCCTCAGCTACGTCTGGCAGCTGAGAGCAGGGAGATTTGACAGCTCCCTGCTCTGTTTACTTTATTCTGATGCAGTGCCGTAAAAAGGCATATGCATCAGAATAAAGCCCGTTAGTGGCCGCCGTGAAAAGGCGTATTGGCGGTCACTAACGGGTTAATAAAGTTTGTAATAAATAAATGAAATTCCCAAGTAAATAAACATGAAAAACCCACTTTTTCCCCTTACAATTTGTTTTATTATGAAAAACCTGTAAAAAAGTTACACATTTGGTATTGCTGCGTCCGTAACAACCTCAACTATAAAGCTATTGCGCCCTTTAACCCGCTCGGCAAAAGGCGTAAACAATTTTTTTTAAAAAGTGCAAGAGTTGCTGTTTTCTGGGCATTCTGCCTTCAAAAAAAGGTGATAAAAAGTGATCAAAAAGTCGCATGTACACCAAAATGGTACCATTAAAAACTGCAAGTCTTCCTGCAAAAACAAAGCCCTGATACAGCTGCATCGGCGGAAAAATTAAAAAATGATGGCTCTTCAAATTTGGAGACACAAAAACAAATAATTTTGAGGAAAAAATGGTTTTTTACTTTATAAGACCTGATTCACACGAACGTGGGACGGCCGTTGAAATAGCAGCCGTCCCACGTACCTATGTTTTTCAATGTGGCCGATCACACAGCCGTTGTTTGAACGGACCGTGTGAAGGGTCCGTGGGAAAATAGGGCATGTCCTATCTTTTCACGCATCACGTATCCCTCCATAGACTCTCAACTATGGTGGATGCGTCACATCGCGTCCCGCAGCGCTGAGCACAGATGCACCTCGGAATGTAAATTTAGGATGCAGAAAAGTGGCAAAATTGCTGGGGTTATTGCTTTTCCCCCAAAAAAAGTAGAAGAAAAAATTAAAACATTATGCTTCTCACAACTTGGCGACACAAAAAAATACATTCTTTTTACAAAAGTAATTTTATTGTGCAAAAAGTTGGATAATATAAAAAAGTGCTATAAATAGGTATCGCCAGAATCGTACTGACCCTCAGAATAAAGTTAACATGTAATTTATAACGCATGGTGAACACTATATAAAGAAAACGAAATAAAACATGCCAGAATTGTCGTTTTTTGGTCATCTTGCTTCCCAAAAAATAGGATAAAAAGTGATCAAAAAGTCGCATGTACCCCAAAATGGTACCAATAAAAACGATAGCTCGTCCCGCAAATAGCCATAGCTATACCACTACATCTATAAAAAATAAAATGAGTGAAGGCTTCCATAAGTCAGGAAATAAAATATATGCAGATGTGCAGGCCCGAGGGGAACATTTCTTCTGTTTCAAGAGGTGAATTATAAAGGTCCTAAAATTAGGGAACCAGGAATGGGAGGGCCCAAACATATCTGCTGGAAGCGAAAGTGTCCGCATTTCACCAAGACAACACTTCCCAACAAAATTCCCCAAACTGCAAAGGTGCGGAGTGTGGACCAAAAGGGGGATAAGGCAGGACATTTATCAGTTACACACCGGCCTGTGTAGAAAGGATTGTGTCACAGCGTAACACACATCTATGGATTATTTTACTGTTTTTTTTTACCCAATCATTATACCACCTGACTATGCCCCTGATGTACTCTGCACAGCTTACATGTGCCCCCACATTATGTATATACATGTAGGGGAAAAAAAGGGATATAATCTATTTCAACAATAGGTAGTTTAGCTGGGGGATGACTGGGGGAGGCAGCAATGCCTGGGTTAGGAGCTTTCTAGGATGTTTCTTGGGGAGCTATTAAAGGATGGGGGTGGGTAGGCAGGATAAGCGGAAAGACTAGTTTGTGTTTTTGTTTTATTTATTTATTTATTTATTTTTTTCTCTTTCTTTTTTATACATTTTTTGAAAATATTATCCTGGAATGTTAGAGGTCTAGGACATAGGCCAACAACAGAGACCTTTTCCATGACATTAATACACATATACACGTTATCATTATTGAAGCCGCAAAAATTATTTTTCTAAGGCTCCATTATGCATATTTATCATAGTATCCACATTATGAGATGGATTTTTTCGTTTTAATCTACAAAAAAATGCAGCCTCTGTTTCCATAACTTGCAGAGATCCCAATTACTAATATCTATAAGCATACTGCTGTCCTGTTTTATATTTACGATAATCGCTGAAGTGCGCAGGCGCTGACATGCGCATTGGTATATATAATTATAGGGGAGAAAACCTCACCAAACATGGCCGCCGACGACCTCATATCACCAGTGCGCATGCATGGACATGCACAATGGGTTTCTGCCGGAAAGAGCGTTTATTTTAATGAAGATGTATTCCTCATTTGTGAAACGACAGACCTGCGCAGTTTGAAACTCAGGACGCCGGAAATAATACCACATAACAGCACACTGGAACATGGATCCACTGTATTACATGGCAATGTGGTTTTTAACAAATGTCACACATATGCACCTGTTTAATATTGTTTGTAACAATTAGCACTTTTGCACTTTATTCATACATCTGAGGAATTATTGCACTTGATCTGCTTAGAGAATGATCATTGTTGACACAATATGTATTTTTATATTCATTGATATGTACGGCATTTTTGCTGTTCTTTATTGTTTTGTATCAATCACCTGTTAATTGGGACTATTTGTTTAGCCTCCATATATACCACTGTTTTGTACACTGTTAACATGCTTGAGAAAGGCTCCTTGTATTGAGCCGAAACGTTGCACGAGGGCTATTAAAAGCGACTTTTTTCACCTTGATGTGGAGTGCTGCCTATCTTTGGACACATATTGGTTTACAATCTAGTTAAAAAGGTCGTGGCAGGATGCCGATTGAAGAGGACGTGTGAGGCCGGAGCTCCGCGCTACTTTCTCCATTAGCGGCTCAAACAGCAGCAAAAATTAACCTGGACACACGCTCCTTGTGCCTGCTTACCTCCCTTCAACCTGGGGCGTTCTGCAATAATGACGAGGAGTAAGAGGAAAGGTCAGGGTCCGCCGAAACTAACGGCTTTTTTCCCGCCAGTCTCCCAAGATGGTGCCGGAATACGCCGGAGACCTGCACAGCTACTAGCAGCTACGGAGGTGAGCACGTTCCCTACTAGCAGCCTTATTATATCTCCGGCTCTGATAAACCTGCAGACGAGCAGACCACCCAGCCTCTCTCCGGAGTAACTACCCTTTCCTCCGTCCCTCTCCCCTGAGGGGAATTTTGTAGCTGCAGCGCTGCCTCCATCTGATCTCCCGGTCTGCACAATGACATTCAGTCAGCAATCTCCATTATGCATGCTAATATTACAGGAGGTGGGGGAGAGAACAGCTCATTTAGAAGAAAGTATGGAGGAATTTGTTAATGCTCACACTTATCTGGTTGGCACCCACAATGATATGGAGGATGATATTCCCATTATAAAGCTCAAGTTAGCTGACCTGGAAGATCGCTCCAGGAGAAACAATATCAGGTTCAGGAACATTCCTGAATCTGTCTCAGACACAAAACTACAGGATTCCTGACCGATTTATTTGTAGCTCTCATTCCTACAGCTAAAGAAAGAGATCTCCTTATTGACGGAGCCCACAGGGTTCCTAAACCAAAGAACCTTTCCTCCAGTGTGTCAAGGGATGTTCTTGCACGTCTCCACTTCTACCACTTTAAGGAGGCGATAATGAAGGCGGCAATCCATAAAAATTATCTTCCAGAACGCTTCCAACAAATCTCTTTATTTGCAGACCTCTACTCATGTTGTCCTCGATCCAAAAGGTGCAGCCATTCTGACAAATTGGTCTCTCTACTAGCCACAAGATTGGGACAGATCCCCTCCCAAGAAAAAACTCCTCCAACCCTTCCTCAGGAATGGATAAAATCAAAGGATGGCAAACACTCTCATGGGGCTACCTGAATTCAGGACTTACGGCCTCTCAGGTGCCACTTTTTCCTATGGATAAGTTTCTCTCCGTTCCTTTAACCCCTTCCCACTGCATAACTTTTTCAGATTTTCTATTTCATTTTTTCCTCCCCACCTTCCATAAGCCATAACTTTTGTATTTTTCCGTCGATATAGTCCTATGAGGGCTTGATTTTTGCGGGACGGGTTGTTGTTTTTCTTAGCACCATTTATTGTGCCATATAATGTGCTAGGAAACGGGAAAAAAATATTTGTGGGGTAGAAAATGAAAAAAACAGAGATTCCTCCATTGTTTTTTGCTGGTCGTTGTTACGGAATTCACTGTGCAATTAATAGAACATGTTAACTTTATTCTGCGGGTTAATACGATTACGCCAATACCAAATATATATAGTTTTTTTTCTATATTTTACTACTTTTACAAGTAAAAACCTAAGTCTAAAAATACAATTTATTTTGTCTCGCCAAATTCCAAGAGCCATAACTTTTTTTATTTTTCCGTCGATTAAGTGGTACGAGGGCTTATTTTTTGCGGGATAAGCTGTAGTTTTTAATGATACCATTTTGGGGCACATGCAACGTTTTGATGACTTTTTATTTAATTTTTTTATGGGAGATGAGGTGACCAAAAAATAGAGATTCTGGCGTTTACAATTTTTTGTTTTACGGCGTTAAATAATGATATATTATAATAGTTCAGACTTTTACGCGGCAATACTAATTATGTTTATTTATTTTTTTACTCTGCTCTAGGGGGAAAATGGGAAAAGGGTTTTTTTTTTGAACTTTTAGGGCGGGTTCACACATAGCGGAATTTCACTTAAATTCCGCTGCGGACACTCCGCAGCGTTAATCCGCAGCGGAGCCGTTTCTCCATTGACTTTCACTTTAATTTAGCAGTGTTCGTTTACACGATGCGTACAATTCCGCTGCGGAGCATAGGCTGCGGAGCGGAATTTGGTGTCTGCAGCATGCTCTGTCTGTTGCGGAGCAGTGGCGGACTGGTTGCGGACTCATGGCGGAATTTCTCCATTGACTTCAATGGAGAGTCAAAATTCCGCAATGAAGTCCGCAGATCTTATGTGTGCTGCGGAGCGTATTGTTTTTACTACCATGACATTTCTTCATTCTGGCTGGACCTATGTATTTCTAGGTCTACAGCCAGACTGAGGAAGTCAATGGGGCTCCCGTAATGACGGGAGCGTTGCTAGGAGACGTCTGTAAATAGTCACTGTCCAGGGTGCTGAAAGAGTTACGCGATCGGCAGTAACTGTTTCTGCACCCGGGACAGTGACTACCGATCTCAATATACATGTATCTGTAAAAAAAAATATAAGTTCATACTTACCGAGAACTCCCTGCGTCTGTCTCCAGTCCGGCCTCCCAGGATGACGTTTCAGTGTAAGTGACGGCTGCAGCCAATCACAGGCCAAGCACAGGCTGCAGCGGTCACATGGACTGGAGCGTCATCCAGGGAGGTCGGGCCGGATGCCGAAAGAGGGACGCGTCACCAAGACAACGGGCGGTAAGTATGAATTTCTTTGACTTTCACTAGGGAAAGTGCTGTCCCTTCTCTCTATCCTGCACTGAATAGGGAGAAGAGAAGCACTTTTCCTGCAGTCCGCAGCGGCCAGTCCGCATCAATTTTCTGCACATTTTGTGCAGATCCGCTGCAGAATCTGCAACGCAGATTCTGTGCGGCATTGATGCGGACAGTTGCGGAGGAATTCCGCCATGTGTGGTCATGCCCTAAATTTGAAATGTATTTTTTTTGACATAACAAAAACCCTATTTTACTAATTTTTACTTTTTTTATTAGTCCCCCTATGGGACTTCAATCAGCGATCGTTAGATCACTTGCACGATATACTGCAATACTAATGTATTGCAGTATATCGTGATTCTGACAGGCGTCTATTAAGCTCTGCCGGAGGCAGGGTTTAATAGGAGTCCAAAGATGGCGGACCTGGGGGCCTTCATTAGGCCCCCAGGCAGCCATAGCAACTATCGCCACCCCACAATTGCGTTGCGGAGGGGCGTGATGAGCTGTTAAAGGGGATCGCCCCCCTCTTTCTAACTATTTAAATGCTGCGGTCGCCATTTAACGAGTTAAACGAGTGGGTCGTTACTCTGAAGTGTCAGCTGTAACATACAGGCGACATCAGCATCGTATTGAGCGCTCTATACTTCCCCTACCCGACTTTGGCGTATGGATACGTCAAATGTCGGGAAGGGGTTAAATCTTACAGCTGACATTTCTTATATACATAAAATAAGTGAACTACCTTTGCTTCATTCCTCTGATTGAAGGTGCCGGAGCTCCTTCTGCCTCTAATTGGTAATCTTTGCTCTTCTTACTATGTGGAACCACCCTCCATTTTGGGTTGCCTTACCTGTGGTTTCCCAAGGGTTCATTTTGAACCTGGACAGTAATTTTCTGCTATATTGTATGGTGCTTCGTTTATTTTATTATGTTTTGTATTACTGTTTTACATGTTTTTTAATTTTTTAAAAATTTTCATTTAATGTCATAAAATGGTCACAATTCATTAATCAGGCTGCTCTGCGCTCTCACTCTTCTTTCTATATCTAAGGGTTAACTCAACTACTCTATATATGTATAAATGGTGTTTAAAACATCCTCCCTGAACGTTAGGGGACTTAAAGAGGCTCTGTCACCACATTATAAGTTCCCTATCTTCTACATAGTCTGATCGGCGCTGTAATGTAGATTACAGCAGTGTTTTTTATTTAGAAAAACTATCATTTGTGACGGAGTTATGACATATTTAACTTTTATGCTAATGACTTTCTTAATGCCCAACTGGGCGTGTTTTACTTTTTGACCAAATGGGCGTTGTGGAGAGAAGTGTATGATGCTGACCAATTAGCGTCATACACTTCTCTCCATTCATTTACACAGCACATAGTGATCTTACTAGATCACTATGTGCAGCCAGATACACACACATTAACGTTACTGAAGTGTCCTGACAGTGAATAGACATCACCTCCAGCCAGGACGCGATGTCTATTCACAATCCTGACACTTCGCTAACGTTTGTGTGTGATTTACAGCACAGCAAGCGTAATCCCGCTGTAGATGACATTTTACAGTGTAGTCCAACGAGACTACACTTGCTGTGCTGTAAATCACACTCAAACGTTACCGAAGTGTTAGGGTTCTGAATAGACATCACGTGCTGGCTGGTAGTGATGTCTATTTACTGTCAGGACACTTCAGTAACGTTAGTGTGTGTGTATGTGGCTGCACATAGTGATCTAGTAAGATCACTATGTGCAGAGTAAATGAATGGAGAGAAGTGTATGACGCTGATTGGTCAGCGTCATACACTTCTCTCCACAATGCCCAATTGGTCAAAAAGTAAAACACGCCCAGTTGGGCATTAAGAAAGTCATTAGTAGAGATGAGCGAACTTATGAAAAGTTCGCCTAATTTCACGAAAAAGTTCGATTCGGACCGAACTAGTTCGGACCGAACCTGTAATTTCCGTGCGCCGAGCATGGTACTGTCCAGGGTGCTGATAGAGTTAATGGGCTGCACTAACTCTTTCAGCAACCTTGACAGTACATGCTCGGCGCGCGGAAAATACAATTTTAATGTAATAAAAAAAAATAAAAAATAATACGTTCATACTTACTTTCCTCCTGTCCGGCCTCCAGCGATGACGTTTCATCCATGTCACCGCTGCAGCCTGTAGGCTGTAGTGGCGGTCACGTACGTCAGGATGACGTCAGAAGGCCGGCCTCCAGGGATGACGCTTCATCCCTTGTGACCGCCTCTGCAGCCAACCACAGGCTGCAGCGCCCTCTGCAGCCAATCACAGGCTGCATTGGCCTCTGCAGCCAATCACACTCTCCTCTCCTTAAAAATACTTGCCAACTTCCTTCTACTTGGCGCCGCTCGCATTCATAGTAACAAGGCGTTGTGGCGCAGATGACGTAATCATATCAGGCACACGTGATTACGTCATCTGCGCCCACCGCTCTGTTATTGTGAATGGGAGCAGTAAGAAGAAAAGTGACGCGACCGTTCAAATCTTCGTAAGAACGTCTTAGGTGAGTTTATTTATGTATGTATGTTTGTATGTATGTATGTATGTATTTTGTCATGTATGTATGTTGTCATGTATGTATGTTGTCATGTATGTATGTGTATATGTGCATGTATGTTTGCATGTATGTATGTTTGCATGTATGTATGTTTGCATGTATGCATGTTGTCATGTATGTATGTATGTATGTATGTATGTTGCCATGTATGTATGTAGGTATGTATATATGTGCATGTTTGTATGTATATTTGCATGTATATATTTGCATGTATATATTTGCATGTATGTATGTATGTATGTATGTATGTTTGCATGTATGTATGTATGTTTGCATGTATGTATGTTGGAATGTATGTATGTTGGCATGTATGTATGTTGGCATGTACGTATGTATGTATATATGTGCATTTATGTATGTTTGCATGTATTTGTTTTTGAATGTATGTTTGTATGTATGTTTGTATGTATGTGCATGTATGTATGTGTATGTATGTGCATGTATGTAATTATGTTTGCATGTATTTATGTTTGCATGTACATATTTGCATGTATGTATGTATGTATGTATGTATGTTTGCATGTATGTATGTTTACATGTATGTATGTTGGCATGTATGTATGTTGGCATGTATGTATGTATGTATATATGTGTTTGCATGTATGTATGCATGTATGTTGGCATGTATGTATGTTTGCATGTATGTATGTTGGAATGTATGTATGTTGGCATGTATGTATGTTGGCATGTACGTATGTATATATGTGCATGTATGTATGTTTGCATGTTTTTATTTTTGCATGTATGTTTGCATGTATGTTTATATATATGTGCATGTATGTAATTATGTTTGCATGTATTTATGCTTGCATGTATATTTGTGCATGCTTGTATATATATATATATATGTATGTATGTATCTATCTTTGCATGTTTGTTTGTATGTATGTATGTTTTCATGTGTGTGTGTGTATGCATGTATGTATGATAGTTTGCTTGTATATATGTATATATGTGTGTATGTTTGCATGTATGTATATTTGCATGTATATATGTGCATGCTTGTATATATGTATGTATGTATGTTTGTATATATGTATGTATGTATGTTTGCATGTATGTTTGTTTGTATATATGTCTGTATGGCCATGTATGATACTGTCTGTTGGCGCCCTGTATCTAAGTCAACTTCGCGGCAGGCTTCTATACATGGTATAACAGTCAG